>NC_069505.1:261284022-261517260 GCF_027579735.1 Bombina bombina | reverse complement strand
GCTCTTCAAGCTCCTCCGTTTGAACCTATGCATTCATTGGACATCAAATTACTTTCTTGGAAAGTTTTGTTCCTTTTGGCCATCTCTTCTGCCAGACGAGTTTCTGAATTATCTGCTCTTTCTTGTGAGTCTCCTTTTCTGATTTTTCATCAGGATAAGGCGGTGTTGCGAACTTCTTTTGAATTTTTACCTAAGGTTGTGAATTCTAACAACATTAGTAGAGAAATTGTGGTTCCTTCATTGTGTCCTAATCCTAAGAATTCTAAGGAGAGATCATTGCATTCTTTGGATGTAGTTAGAGCTTTGAAATATTATGTTGAAGCTACTAAGAATTTCCGAAAGACTTCTAGTCTATTTGTTATCTTTTCTGGTTCTAGGAAAGGTCAGAAGGCCTCTGCCATTTCTTTGGCATCTTGGTTGAAATCTTTAATTCATCATGCTTATGTCGAGTCGGGTAAAACTCCGCCTCAAAGGATTACAGCTCATTCTACTAGGTCAGTTTCTACTTCCTGGGTGTTTAGGAATGATGCTTCGGTTGATCAGATTTGCAAAGCAGCAACTTGTTCTTCTTTGCATACTTTTACTAAATTCTACCATTTTGATGTGTTCTTCTTCTGAAGCTGTTTTTGGTAGAAAAGTACTTCAGGCAGCTGTTTCAGTTTGAATCTTCTGCTTATAATTTCAGTTTTTTTCATTTAATCTTTATTTTGGGTGTGGATTATTTTTCAGCGGAATTGTCTGTCTTTATTTTATCCCTCCCTCTCTAGTGACTCTTGCGTGGAAAGATCCACATCTTGAGTAGTCATTATCCCATACGTCACTAGCTCATGGACTCTTGCTAATTACATGAAAGAAAACATAATTTATGTAAGAACTTACCTGATAAATTCATTTCTTTCATATTAGCAAGAGTCCATGAGGCCCACCCTTTTTGTGGTGGTTATGATTTTTTTGTATAAAGCACAATTATTCCAATTCCTTATTTTTTATGCTTTCGCACTTTTTTCTTATCACCCCACTTCTTGGCTATTCGTTAAACTGATTTGTGGGTGTGGTGAGGGGTGTATTTGTAGGCATTTTGAGGTTTGGGAAACTTTGCCCCTCCTGGTAGGAATGTATATCCCATACGTCAATAGCTCATGGACTCTTGCTAATATGAAAGAAATGAATTTATCAGGTAAGTTCTTACATAAATTATGTTATATATATATATATATATATATATATATATATATATATATATATATATATATATATATATATATATATATATATATATATATATTGTATATATATAATCTCCACGTTTAATATCCAAATGTAAAACCAGAAGACAAGTATCTAAAGCATAAACTCTGTACTGACAGTGCAAAAGTAAGGACAACTGGGTTCCCATGCAGCAGACATGTTTCGTGTGTGTGTGTGTGTGTATATGTATATGTATGTATATGTGTGTATATATATATATATATATATATATATATATATAGTATGTTGAAGGAATGTTCAGTTAAATCTGTGAAATACTTTTTAGAGTCTGTAGATATTATAACTATGGGGATATCTGATATCGTGTGATCCGGAAAAAGTACTTTATTTGTGTTGTTTCCATTCATCCTGTGTGGTACAAAACCTACTTGGTTAGTTTGTATGTGGGACGGAAATATACAATTAGTACCATTCACTTGAAATTGTGCAGAGATTTCGGCTGAATCTTCTTAAGGATGATTGCAGTATGACCTCAGGTATAGAAAAGAGGAATATCCAGGCTAGGAGGGATGTGTCCAGTGAATACTTCAGCACTAGTTCTGTGTTTTAAGATTTCTAATATCTTCTAGCTCAGATTGCGTAATAGGCTTAATAAGAAATTCTTAAATTAAATAATAAGCAGGAACTACATAATCCAGAATAATAAAAAACAAAAATATATCATCTAGAAAAGTACATACAACACTGGATAACCATTTCATGCTTGAGCTCAATTTGTTTTTGAATTCTTTCTAGGTGCTTTCAAGCCTTGTTGCATTCTAAGACAAAAACCTGTTTAGAAAGAACATTTATTTTAACTTCTTGGTGCAATAAGACATCCATAGCTAATAGTGTAGTCTTGGGTCTGAGGCATTTGGTTTATTAAAAAAAACCTCAAGACCCGAAATAGAAGTAGCAAAGGAGGTGTCATATTGTGTATTTGTTAATAAGTGTAATACATTTACCTTTTATAAAGCATCTAGCGCTGCGGAATCTGTTGGCACTCTACAAATAACCGATAATAATAATCTAAGGGCATAAGGACCTGTGTTGGGGTGTATATTAAGCTAATAAAAGAATCCGGAATTATTCTCAAAATCTTTTGAAGCCTAGATTCATGGATGCTTACAGAAAAATTTCTGGAAAGGGTAGCAGTGCAAAAAAAAAAGCACCTAAAAATAATTGTTAATATAGATAAATATATAAAGAGTAATATTATGGGGGATGGGTGGATTTGACCTTTTTTGTCTCTTTTTCTAGCCACCCATGCATTGACTTTTAGGTTCACTTCTAGCTTACCAGACAAGAGATTCTTAGAGTGTGGATGCTATAATTCCTGTTGGATGATTTTGTTGTATGAATCACCTTGCCTGCATAGAAACATAGAATTTGACGGTAGATAAGAACCATTTCCTTAGGATAGCCTTATGCATGTCCTGGGCATTTTTGAATTCCTTTACAGTCTTTGTGTTTACCACCTCAAATGGAAGTTTATTCCATGAATCCACCACCCTTTCTGTGAAAAAATGCTTCCTCACATTTCCCCTGAATCTGCTACCCTCTAACTTTAGATTGTGACCCCTTGTTTTGGCATTTTTTTATTAAGTCCCTTCATATATTTGAAGGTTTCTATCATGTCACTGCTTTCCCTTCTATCCTAAACTATACATATTTAGATCATGGAGTCTTTCTTTGTATGTTTTATATTTTAGACCATGTACCATTTTAGTAGCCCTCTTTTGAAAATGGCATTTATTTTTTGAAAAGTTTATAATAAAATATTGTGTGTATGAGCTCTAGTACAATATGAATCTCCGCAAGCACTCACACTCTTAAGATTGTTCTTAGAATAAAGCAAAAAATAATAATTGTGAAAAGCTCTGATTTGGTGAATGCAAGTGAACAATGACTGAATTCATTTTTTATTTTATCCTTTGTTGGTTTTAATGCAAAGCTCTTTTCACTTTTTTTTCGTATTCTCAACATGATCTTGCACAGTCTTTGAAAATTCATTTATTCTGCAGTAAATGGATGTCACGTTATGTTAACACTCTGAGTCAAACAAAAAGAAAATGTGTAGGGATATAAAAACCCCAGTGTGTGTGTGTTATATTGATGTTGTATATTTCAGTCCTGTAGGGTCTTAGTATAAACCTATATAAAAGAACAACATGTAAATGGCAGATATTCCAAAGCGGGAGACATAAAATACATTACAGTGAATTCCCATTTCTCCAACATAGGTGTGTCCGGTCCACGGCGTCATCCTTACTTGTGGGATATTCTCTTCCCCAACAGGAAATGGCAAAGAGCCCAGCAAAGCTGGTCACATGATCCCTCCTAGGCTCCGCCTACCCCAGTCATTCTCTTTGCCGTTGTACAGGCAACATCTCCACGGAGATGGCTTAGAGTTTTTTAGTGTTTAACTGTAGTTTTTATTATTCAATCAAGAGTTTATTTTAAAATAGTGCTGGTATGTACTATTTACTCTGAAACAGAAAAGAGATGAAGATTTCTGTTTGTATGAGGAAAATGATTTTAGCAACCGTTACTAAAATCCATGGCTGTTCCACACAGGACTGTTGAGAGGAATTAACTTCAGTTGGGGGAACAGTGAGCAGTCTTTTGCTGCTTGAGGTATGACACATTCTAACAAGACGATGTAATGCTGGAAGCTGTCATTTTCCCTATGGGATCCGGTAAGCCATTTTTATTCACACAGTAAATAAGGGCTTCACAAGGGCTTATTAAGACTGTAGACACTTTCTGGGCTAAATCGATCATATTTACACATATTTAGCCTTGAGGAATCATTTAATCTGGGTATTTTTTGTAAAATAATATCGGCAGGCACTGTTTTAGACACTTTATTCTATTGGGGCTTTCCCTAATCATAGTCAGAGCCTCATTTTCGCGCCGGTATGGCGCACTTGTTTTTGAGAACAGCATGACATGCAGCTGCATGTGTGTGGAGCTCTGATACATGGAAAAGTCTTTCTGAAGGCATTATTTGGTATCGTATTCCCCTTTGGGCTTGGTTGGGTCTCAGCAAAGCAGATTCCAGGGACTGTAAAGGGGTTAAATATAAAAACGGCTCCGGTTCCGTTATTTTAAGGGTTAAAGCTTCCAAATTTGGTGTGCAATACTTTTAAGGCCTTAAGACACTGTGGTGAAATTTTGGTGAATTTTGAACAATTCCTTCATACTTTTTCGCAATTGCAGTAATAAAGTGTGTTCAGTTTAAAATTTAAAGTGACAGTAACGGTTTTATTTTAAAACGTTTTTTGTGCTTTGTTATCAAGTTTATGCCTGTTTAACATGTCTGAACTACCAGATAGATTGTGTTCTGACTGTGGGGAAGCCAAGGTTCCTTCTCATTTAAATAGATGTGATTTATGTCATAATAAATTTAGTAAAAATGATGCCCAAGATGATTCCTCAAGTGAGGGGAGTAAGCATGGTACTGCATCATCCCCTCCTTCGTCTACACCAGTTTTGCCCATACAGGAGGCCCCTAGTACATCTAGCGCGCCAATACTCCTTACTATGCAACAATTAACGGCTGTAATGGATAATTCTATCAAAAACATTTTAGCCAATATGCCCACTTATCAGCGAAAGCGCGACTGCTCTGTTTTAGAAAATACTGAAGAGCATGAGGCCGCTGATGATATTGTTTCTGAAGGGCCCCTACACCAGTCTGAGGGGGCCAGGGAGGTTTTGTCTGAGGGAGAAATTTCAGATTCAGGAAAAATTTCTCAACAAGCTGAACCTGATGTGATTACTTTTAAATTTAAGTTGGAACATCTCCGCGCTCTGCTTAAGGAGGTGTTATCCAATTTGGATGATTGTGATTATCTGGTCGTTCCAGAAACACTATGTAAAATGGACAAGTTCCTAGAGGCCCCGGGGCCCCCCGAAGCTTTTCCTATACTCAAGCGGGTGGCGTACATTGTTAATAAAGAATGGGACAGGCCCGGTGTACCTTTCGTACCTCCCCCCATATTTAAAAAATTGTTTCCTATAGTCGACCCCAGAAAGGACTTATGGCAGACAGTCCCCAAGGTCGAGGGGGCGGTTTCTACTCTAAACAAGCGCACCACTATACCCATAGAAGATAGTTGTGCTTTCCAAGATCCTATGGATAAAAAATTAGAAGGTTTGCTAAAAAAGATGTTTGTTCAGCAAGGTTACCTTCTACAACCAATTGCATGCATTGTCCCTGTCACTATAGCCGCGTGTTTCTGGTGCGATGAGCTAGAAAAGGCGATTATTAGTAATTCTTCTTCTTATGTGGAGATTATGGACAGAATTCGTGCTCTTAAATTGGCTAATTCTTTCACCCTAGACGCCACCTTGCAATTGGCTAGGTTAGCGGCGAAAAATTCTGGGTTTGCTATTGTGGCGCGCAGAGCGCTTTGGTTAAAATCTTGGTCAGCGGATGCGTCTTCCAAGAACAAATTGTTTGACATTCCTTTCAAGGGGAAAACACTGTTTGGCCCTGACTTGAAAGAGTTTATCTCTGATATCACTGGGGGCAAGGGCCACGCCCTTCCTCAGAATAGGTCTTTCAAGGCCAAAAATAAACCTAATTTTCGTCCCTTTCGCAGAAACGGACCAGCCCCAAGTGCTACGTCCTCTAAGCAGGAGGGTAATACTTCTCAAGCCAATCCAGCCTGGAGACCAAGGCAAGGCTGGAACAAAGGAAAGCAGGCTAAGAAACCTGCCACTGCTCCCAAGACAGCATGAGATGCGGGCCCCCGATCCGGGACCGGATTTGGTGGGGGGCAGACTCTCTCTCTTCACTCAGGCTTGGGCAAGAGATGTTCTGGATCCTTGGGCGCTAGAAATAGTCTTCCAAGGTTATCTTCTGGAAGTGATTCATCCTGTTCCATTAAAAGAACGAGGGATGGGGTTCTACTCCAATCTGTTCGTAGTTCCCAAAAAAGAGGGAACGTTCAGACCAATCTTAGATCTCAAGATCCTAAACAAGTTTCTCAAGGTTCCATCGTCCAAAATGGAAACCATTCGAACAATCCTTCCATCCAGAAAGGTCAATTCTTGACCACGGTGGATTTAAAGGATGCGTATCTACATATTCCTGTCCACAAGGAACATCATCGGTTCCTAAGGTTCGCATTCCTGGACAAGCATTACCAGTTCGTGGCGCTTCCTTTCGGATTAGCCACTGTTCCAAGGATTTTCACAAAGGTACTAGGGTCCCTTCTGGCGGTGCTAAGACCAAGGGGCATTGCTGTAGTACCTTACTTGGACGACATTCTGATTCAAGCGTCGTCCCTTCCTCAAGCAAAGGCTCACACGGACATAGTCCTGGCCTTTCTCAGATCTCACGGATGGTAAGTGAACGTGGAAAAGAGTTCTCTATCTCCGTCGACAAGAGTTCCCTTCTTGGGAACAATAATAGACTCCTTAGAAATGAGGATTTTTCTGACAGAGACCAGAAAAACAAAACTTCTAAACTCTTGTCGGATACTTCCTTCCGTTCCTCTTCCTTCCATAGCACAGTGCATGGAAGTGATAGGTTTGATGGTAGCGGCAATGGACATAGTTCCTTTTGCGCGCATTCATCTAAGACCATTTCAATTGTGTATGCTCAGTCAGTGGATTGGGGACTATACAGACTTGTCTCCGAAGATACAAGTAAATCAGAGGACCAGAGACTCACTCCGTTGGTGGCTGTCCCTGGACAACCTGTCGCTAGGGGTGACCTCCCGCAGACCAGAGTGGGTCATTGTCACGACCGACGCCAGTCTGATGGGCTGGGGCGCGGTCTGGGGATCCCTGAAAGCTCAGGGTCTTTGGTCTCGGGAAGAATCTCTTCTACCGATAAATATTCTGGAACTGAGAGCGATATTCAATGCTCTCAAGGCTTGGCCTCAGCTAGCGAGGGCCAAGTTCATACGGTTTCAATCAGACAACATGGCGACTGTTGCGTACATCAACCATCAGGGGGGAACAAGGAGTTCCCTGGCGATGGAAGAAGTGACCAAAATCATTCAATGGGCGGAGACTCGCTCCTGCCACCTGTCTGCAATCCACATCCCAGGAGTGGAAACTTGGGAAGCGGATTTTCTGATTCGTCAGACATTGCATCCGGGGGTGTGGGAACTCCATCCGGAAATCTTTGCCCAAATCACTCAACTGTGGGGCATTCCAGACATGGATCTGATGGCCTCTCGTCAGAACTTCAAGGTTCCTTGCTACGGGTCCAGATCCAGGGATCCCAAGGCGACTCTAGTAGATGCACTAGTAGCACCTTGGACCTTCAACCTAGCTTATGTATTCCCGCCGTTTCCTCTCATCCCCAGGCTGGTAGCCAGGATCAATCAGGAGAGGGCGTAGGTGATCTTGATAGCTCCTGCGTAACCACGCAGGACTTGGTAGGCAGATCTGGTGAATATGTCATCGGCTTCACCATGGAAGCTACCTTTGAGACGAGACCTTCTTGTTCAAGGTCCGTTCGAACATCCGAATCTGGTCCTACTCCAGCTGACTGCTTGGAGATTGAACGCTTGATCTTATCAAAGCGAGGGTTCTCAGATTCTGTTATTGATACTCTTGTTCAGGCCAGAAAGCCTGTAACTAGAAAAATTTACCACAAAATATGGAAAAAATATATCTGTTGGTGTGAATCTAAAGGATTCCCTTGGGACAAGGTAAAGATTCCTAGGATTCTATCCTTTCTTCAAGAAGGATTGGAGAAAGGATTATCTGCAAGTTCCTTGAAGGGACAGATTTCTGCCTTGTCGGTGTTACTTCACAAAGAGCTGGCAGCTGTGCCAGATGTTCAAGCCTTTGTTCAGGCTCTGGTTAGAATCAAGCCTGTTTACAAACCTTTGACTCCTCCTTGGAGTCTCAACTTAGTTCTTTCAGTTCTTCAGGGGGTTCCGTTTGAACCCTTACATTCCGTTGATATTAAGTTATTATCTTGGAAAGTTTTGTTTTTGGCTGCAATTTCTTCCGCTAGAAGAGTTTCAGAATTATCTGCTCTGCAGTGTTCTCCTCCTTATCTGGTGTTCCATGCAGATAAGGTGGTTTTACGTACTAAACCTGGTTTTCTTCCAAAAGTTGTTTCTAACAAAAACATTAACCAGGAGATAGTCGTGCCTTCTTTGGGTCCGAAACCAGTTTCGAAGAAGGAACGTTTGTTGCACAATTTGGATGTTGTTCGCGCTCTAAAATTCTATTTAGATGCTACAAAGGATTTTAGACAAACATCTTCCTTGTTTGTTGTTTATTCTGGTAACAGGAGAGGTCAAAAAGCAACTTCTACCTCTCTCTCTTTTTGGATTAAAAGCATCATCAGATTGGCTTACGAGACTGCCGGATGGCAGCCTCCTGAAAGAATCGCAGCTCATTCCACTAGGGCTGTGGCTTCCACATGGGCCTTCAAGAACGAGGCTTCTGTTGATCAGATATGTAGGGCAGCGACTTGGTCTTCACTGCACACTTTTACCAAATTTTACAAGTTTGATACTTTTGCTTCTTCTGAGGCTATTTTTTGGGAGAAAGGTTTTGCAAGCCGTGGTGCCTTCCATTTAGGTGACCTGATTTGCTCCCTCCCTTCATCCGTGTCCTAAAGCTTTGGTATTGGTTCCCACAAGTAAGGATGACGCCGTGGACCGGACACACCTATGTTGGAGAAAACAGAATTTATGTTTACCTGATAAATTACTTTCTCCAACGGTGTGTCGGGTCCACGGCCCGCCCTGGTTTTTTAATCAGGTCTGATGATTTATTTTCTTTAACTACAGTCACCACGGTATCATATGGTTTCTCCTATGCAAATATTCCTCCTTAACGTCGGTCGAATGACTGGGGTAGGCGGAGCCTAGGAGGGATCATGTGACCAGCTTTGCTGGGCTCTTTGCCATTTCCTGTTGGGGAAGAGAATATCCCACAAGTAAGGATGACGCCGTGGACCGGACACACCGTTGGAGAAAGTAATTTATCAGGTAAACATAAATTCTGTTTTTTCTGTTTTTCATAGTAATAATATCTAAGAAATGTAATGTGAATGTATAAATCTGCAAACAAGCAGTTAAAGACTTACAATTCTACCTTTGAAAAGAAAAACAATGAAACTGTTTAACCTGATTGCTTCCAGTGGTGCTGAAGATACATTTTGAGTATTAATAGGCTGCCTTATCAGTTATATCAGGTTGATTGCTTCATTTGTACAACATATATCTGAAGCTAGGTATCGGCAGTCTGCTAACCTCCAGAAAGCAGCATATGGGCATATCTATTTAGGCTTTTACTGCTTCCTTAACCTCCGGCTTGTTTGTTCGGGGGTTGTTACCGTCCTATGGGTTCTCTGCACACATTTGTTTGGAACCCAGGGGCATCTGCAAGAGGACAGTCTTACCTCTCTGTTTATGGTTATTTTTGTCAGTCTAGCAATCCCTTTCTTTAGATAATATGGAAGACTGAAGTAAGATCTATAACCAAAAATCCACTTTCTCTTGACTAGCTTTAATTTGTATGGATCCTTTACCATTTTACATTTGACCCAATATATATATTAGGGCCTGATAGTCTAACTCTCTGCTCTGGTGAGATAATCTATGAAATTGTATCAGTCCGTCCCTTAAACAATTTAGAAAGACAAATTTAACTTGAGGGCTGTTCATCTCGATACACAAGACTCTGGATATGAAGAAGATACATTACAATTTAATGCTCAAAAAAAGCTCAGAAAGATGTTGCATTATTTATCTATATTCCAGTGAGCTTTTGATCATCAGGCTCTTAGCAGGGAACCGATTGTGACACTTCTAATTTGTAGTATACAATTAAAGCGCTTTGTGTTTGCGCCTACTCAATTACCTGCTGTTGTACATAGACTATGAAGTCCATGGTATATAATTTACAGTGTGTCTTGTAACCAATGGGCCTTTAAATTATTATAAGGTACTGCTAGGCCACAGCTCCTCAAATTTCCAATGATCTATCCGACTGCTAAATTAATTAGGAGTTTGCTGGATCCTGTTGTTCCATAAATCCTAGGGAAGAAGCCCATGGTAAAAGCTGTGTCTCCATGTTCTGTGGTCTTATAGGTATGCAAACGCACTTGGCAAGTTAAAAAATAAAATATATACCGGTATTTAAACTGCAATTGTCTTGGCGAGTGAAATGGACACAAATGTCTGCGCCCCCCTTTAAGGTAACTTTACTTACTGACTCCATTCTTAATTCCGATCATCGCAGATTAGACGGGACTAAGTTCTTTCTCCTCTCACTCTGGAATGTGTATGGTAGCAAGTTCAGAAGACCTAACTTAGTGAGGCTATGAACTGATGCGCAAGGTACTGCGGCAGATGCTTCTTCAGACCTCCTCATAGCAGACGGCTCTTCCAATGTTCCTTGCTAAGATTGCAGGTCACCATATGCATTGTATGCATTATGTGCGTATTGAACATGACACTGGCCATTAATTCTGTAGATCCTACTATCATTTCCCCCTCCTTCATTCATTAATTTAGACACGAGTGGAGACTCAATGGATTCCTTTTTTAATGTGTGTGTGTGTATATGTGTATATGTATGTGTGTATATGTGTATATATATATATATATATATATATATATATATATGTGTATGTATATATATATGTGTGTGTATATATATATATATATATATATATATATATATATATATATATATAATGTGATCTATTTTCTCTTCATCTCAGAATTAAGTCTTTTGATACCAACTCTAAAATGCTTGTGTACAAGAGTTCGTCTTTTAAAAACTGAATGTAGTAATGTAGGTAACCAACACCTTGCCTGTAAGTAAACAAAAAAAAATCACTAAAAGTGATCAATGCATTGCAGGGCCCTGCTAATCTGTTTAGAACAACAAGTTTTAAACCTCCAAAAAAACTTTTTTTTGGAGAACATTTACGTTTCCTGTCAGACGATTGTATTTATAGTATACAGTAGCAAAGCCTTAGACTATTGCCATAGCTTCTCTTTCTCATGCATCTTTTGTATGTTTACATTATTATTTATTTTCATTGTGTATTTGCTTTATAATATAGATAGGTCAAATGCCAAGTAAAATGGGTTATAGACACAAACTCTAGTGTAGAATGACGTTGATCAAGTGCTCCTGTGTTTGTTTGTATAAGGAAGAATCTGAGTTTGGATGAAAATTGTCAGTGCCCTTGACTGTATGGTTAACCCTGAATATGTTGAATATTCAGTAGCCAGCCCCATCTTTTCTCTGCCAAGAGGCCTAAATGTCATGTTTCCGCTGCTCTGAGGAATGCATTAACATTTGAATGGAAAAAAGCTGAATAAAGCTTTTGTAAGTCCCTGTTAAACATTCTCAGCACCATCCTGTTTAGGAGTTAGGCCATCAAGCAAAACTGCATCTTTCTAAGGCTGCCATTACTAGACTGGATATGGTACTGGCTTTAACAATAGATAATTATTGAGCATTTAATGTTCCAGTTGACGGATAAATTGTGACTTTGCTCTTAAGAAATACCTCCCTTATATAGAATTACATCCAGATGTCCATGATATGGGGAGCATGCCTGGAAACAAACCTATTGCTGAAGATAACAAATGTGTTTTAGTCTAAATCTTCAGCTTAAAGTAACGGCAAAGCCAAAATTAAACTTTAAGGGGGACTAAACCTAAATGTTTTCTTTACTGATTCAGATATAGCAGCAATTTTAAACAACTTTCTTATTTACTCCTATTATCAATTTTTCTTCGTTCTCTTGCTATCTTTATTTGAAAAGCCTTAATGTAAAGAACCTGGGTTATGCTTGCTTATTAGTTTGCTAAATGTAGCCACCCATAAGCAAGTGCTATCCATGGTGCTGAACCTAAAATGGGCTGGCTCCTAAGCTTTAAATTCCTGCATTTTAAATAAAGAGAGCAAGAGAACGAACAAAATTTGCTAGGAGTAAATTAGAAAGTTGCTTAAAATTACTGCTCTGTCTGAATAATGTAAGAAAAAATTGGATTGAATGTCCCTTTAAACTGATTGGATGAAGCATGAAATTACCAATTACTTCTATTATCAATGTAGCTTAATTCTTTTGGTATCCTTTGTTAAAGAGTAATCATAGATGATCTCAGTATTATGCACGGCAGTGTTTGCAACATTGTTTATAGCAATATTATACATAGTTACAAACACGGTTATAGACACATGCACACTCATAAGCTCCTATCAGTCTACCTAGGTTTAGTCTTCAACAAAGAATACTAACAGAACAAAGCAAATTTGATAACAGATGTAACTTAGAAAGTTTTTTAGAATTGTACGCTCTACCTGGATCATAAGGGTTTCATTTTGACTTTACGTCCATTGTAATTTTGAATAAAGATTTTAGTCATTTTCCTTTTGTGATATTGATTGTGTCTGAGTTCCCAATTGTGTCTATTGGTATTTTATGTCATTGGCTTATGAATATAAATTAGTCTGGTTACACAAATGTCAGAAGCATGACAGGGCTTACACTGAGGAAACAGGTTGGTGACCACTGTCCTAGAACTATCAATCTTGTCCTTTGCTTTATATTCTAGAATTGGTAAATAATCCATGGAGCTTTATTTATTCCTCTATATGAGTGGGGGTTATTTGTTGCCTTGACTTACATTGGCTTCTTATCGGTTTTCTACATTCCTCTTGAGCAATAAGACATTCCCCTGATACGTATTTTGTTTACACACAGGTACATCCCTCTTATTTCACTTGCTATCATATGTGCACTCGGATTTCTCTCAACACTTGGGTTCAACAAATAGTAAAAGCAGTTGACCTGTGCGAGTTATTGCAGGGACCAAAGTTGTACCACTATGCCAGATACCCTGGGGTGTAAGACATTTTTCTAATAACAGTATAACTCACAGCACATGTTCCCAAACAAAATTAACGTCACAACGTTGTTTTTAAGCCATTTTTAGAAAGTGACCTTGAATCTCTGTGAATATAAGATGCATTGGTTTTAGGAATTTTGTGCTTGTGGCTGCTTTGTTGTCTGCCATAATCCGTTTTATGCTTTAGTGAAACAGTCGGTGCCCTTATTCAGTAGGGGAATACAAACTCTTCAGAATTGACTCCCTGGGAGCTATGTTGACTACTTAATATGGCTGAAGCCAACTGGTTAAAACGGCTAAGGACTTTGAAGTCTGAATTGTGCACCACAGGGACTGATTGTCCTGCAAGTTGGCAACTGTACATTTTGTTTTTTGTCAGTGATGCAAAAGAACACATGAAAGGATCAAACCAATAAGAGCAATATCTTAATTGTATGTAATTCTAACTCCATCAGACTGTGAACATCTATCTACTAATCCCGAAAATTAATTCCCCAAATTCCTTGCTTTTAGAATTAGTGAGTTATTGGCAAGGTTGGGGATTGTATGGGCCAGATTCTCACTTGGAAGCTTTTCTGTTGTGTGCAGTGGAGACTCAGAGGTTGACAGAAAGTCATTAGACAATATGGAGAGATTTCTTAAGTTGCAAAAAGTTTTCTCTGTCTGCCATGATTTATTAGCACCAAGAGTATTCATGATGAATTTTAAGTTGTTGCAAATTAAGCAATTGCATGCGTTATTGTAAAAAAAAATATTGTGACCTTTTTTCAAATTTGCCTATAAAGAGAACATATTTAACATATAGTTCACTTTACAAACCGCAGTACTCACAGCTCCTTAGACGTGGGGGGGGGGGGGTGGTGTGCAGATTTTTGCAAGACAACAGCTAGTAAACCTTAGTGAGGTTAAATGATGAAAACGTCTCAGCACCAAGAACAATGATTAGATTATGTGATGCTTTATAAGAGATGGCATTAGAACTGCAAATGTGTTCCTAGAGAGCTGCAATATTGATCTTAAAAACATTTTCACAGGAAATGCTTCTTTGTCTTGAATGCATTTGTTACAAATAACACACGACTCTGCTCTGTACAAATTGCACACAACTCTGACCCCTACAAATAACACACGACTCTGACCCCTACAAATAACACACGACTCTGACCCCTACAAATAACACACGACTCTGACCCCTACAAATAACACACGACTCTGACCCCTACAAATAACACACGACTCTGACCCCTACAAATAACACACGACTCTGACCCCTGCAACAAATAGCACACGACTCTGACCCCTACAAATAACACACAACTCTGACCCCTGCAACAAATAGCACACGACTCTGACCCCTGCAACAAATAGCACACGACTCTGACCCCTGCAACAAATAGCACACGACTCTGACCCCTGCAACAAATAGCACACAAATCTGACCCCTGCAACAAATAGCACACAAATCTGACCCCTGCAACAAATAGCACACAAATCTGACCCCTGCAACAAATAGCACACGACTCTGACCCCTGCAACAAATAGCACACGACTCTGACCCCTGCAACAAATAGCACACGACTCTGACCCCTGCAACAAATAGCACACGACTCTGACTTGTTCACTCTTTATATGTTATCTTTAATATCTTGGATGAGAGTATTTGATCACAAAAAATTCAGTCTTGATTAGAATAACAAGAATTAAAGGGACATGTAACCCACATTTTTTCTTTCATGATTTAGATAGAGCATGCAATTTTATACAACTTTAAAATTTACTTCTGCTATCTCATTTGTTTTGTTCTATTTGTATTCTTTGTTGAAAATCATAGTTAGATAGGCTCATCAGCTGATGATTGGTAGCTGCACTCAGTATATTCCTTATGTTTTGGACTCACCCATGTGCATTGATGTTTCTTCAACAAAGAGATTGAAGCAAATTAGATTATAGAAGTAAATGTAAAAGTTGTTTAAAATTTTATTCTCTATCTGAATCATCAAATAATTTATTTCATGTAAGTGGCAAGAGTCCATGAGCTAGTAACGTATGGGATATACATTCCTACCAGGAGGGGGCAAAGTTTCCCAAACCTCAAAATACCTATAAATACACCTCCCACCACACTCATACCTTAGTTTTTATAAACTTTGCCTCCTATGGAGGTGGTGAAGATGTGCTTGATTTCTTCTATGATAGGCGCTTCTAAGCATTTTGAAGCCTAATTCCTCTCAGAGTACAGTGTTTGTCAGAGGAATGTGAAGGGAGTATTGCCTGTTGATTTCATGGTTTCACCTATGGGAAATCTATTCAAAGGCTCTCTGTAATCGGTCGCAGGGATTCATTCCCTGCCTCCCTTTTCAGATCAACGTTATACTCCTATACCATTACCTCTGCTGATATTTTTCAGTACTGGTTTGGCTATCTGCTATATGTGGATGGGTGTCTTCTGGTAAGTATGTATCATTTTTTAAGACTCTCAGCTATGTTTGGTGCTTTATATTATATTGTAAAGTTTTAAATATATGTTTGATTATATTTGTCATGAGTCAGGTCTATGTATATTTTCCCTTTTGCAGTCTAACAGTTTCAGTATGGAAATTATGTTTTTAGGAAGCTTATTTAAAAAATATTTACGGGCAAACTAGGCTTGCAAAGACGAAAAATGCTGTTTTTTATTGTGCGAAAATGTTTGGCGCCAAGTTGCGCCTATAGTGACGCAAGTATCGTAGTTTCCTGCGTCTTTGTTGGCATTAGTTTCTTTTGGCGCGAAGTCGCTCTTGTTATGACGAGAGTTGCATCATTTCCTGGTGTTGGCTTTGGCGCCAAAAATTTTCACTTCCCTTTGCGTAATGCGTCATATTTGGCGCCAACATTTTTGTTATATTACCCCTCTTCCTTTAATGCTTCTTGCTCTCTTTATATTATAGAGAGCCATGATGCTTGCTTTTTTGTATATTATTTTAGCATAAGCCTGAACACAGTTCTGCCAAAGCTAAGTGTGTTTGTTGTAAACAAGCTGTTATTTCTTCACCTCAGCTATGTGGCATTTGTCATGACAAGCTATTGCATGCTGATAATGTTTCTATAAGCACAAATACATTGTCTGTTGTTCTTTCGTCTAATGTACATGATATTCCTGCAGATATAAAGAATTATATTGCTGCAGCTATAGAGAAGGCTATGTCTGCTATTCTGCCTTTAAATAAACTTAAAAAGTATTTTAAAACTTCTCATAAATCTGCAGGAAATTTGTATTGACTGACATTATACTGAAGTATCCTCTGCTGATGAGGATCTCTCCGGTTGATGAGGATCTCTCCGGTTAAGAGGATCCTGTATCAGACACTGTAATTGACAAATCTTATCTCTTTAAGATTGAATATATTTATTTTTTGTTGAAGGAAGTTTTGTTTACTTTGGGTATTGAAGAGTCTAGTCCTCTTGATAACAAAGCCAGTAAACGCTTAAATTCTGTTTTTAAACCTGCTGATGTTACTCCTGAGGTTTTTCCTATTCCAGATGCTATCTCTGATATGATTACTAAAGAATGGTCTAAACCTAGTACTTCTTTTAACCCTTCTTCTAGGTTTAAGAAGTCGTATCCTTTATCTGTGGCTAATTTAGAGTTTTGGCAAAAAGTCCCTAAAGTGGATGGGGCTATTTCCACTCTTGCCAAACGTACTACTATTCCTATGGAAGATAGTACTTCTTTTAAGGATCCTTTAGACAGGAAGATTGAATCTTATCTCAGAAAAGCTTATTTACATTCTGGCTATATTCTTATGGCTGATGTGGCTGCTGCTTCTTCAACTTTTTGGTGGGTTGTTCTTTTGCTTCAACATGCTAATCATTTTATTTATGATGTTATGTTTGATGTCATTAAGATTGATGTTAAATCTATGTCTTTAGCTATTTTAGCTAGGAGAGCTTTATGGCTTAAATCATGGAATGCTGACATTGTGTCTAAATCTAGATTACTATCTCTGTCTTTCCAGGGTAATAATTTATTTGGTTCTCAATTGGATTCTATTATTTCCACTATCACTGGGGGGAAGGGACTTTTTCTGTCCCAAGATAAAACAAAATCTATGGGTAAATTTAAGCCTCCTAATCATTTCCGTTCCTTTCGTCAGAATAGAGAACAAAAAAACACTCCTTCCCCTAAGGCCTCTGGTTCTAATTGGAGACCATCTTCAAATTAGAATAAAACCAAGCCTTATAAAAAATGAAATCCAGCCCCCAAAACTGCATGAAGGTGCGGCCCTCAATCCAGTTCAGCTGGTGGGGGCAGATTGAAATGATTTCAGGGCATTTCCACAGATTCTGTTCAGAATCAGTGGATTCAGAATATTGTGTCTTAAGGGTATCGAATAGGTTTCAGAATGAGACCTCCAGTGGGAAGATTCTTTCTTTCTCATGCTTCAACCAATCCTGTGAAGGCTCAGGCTTTTCTGAAATGTTTCAGACCTAGAGCTTTCAGGGTTGATTGCACCTCTCCAGGAACAGGGTTTGGGTTTTTATTAAAATCTATTCATTGTCCCAAAGAAAGATGATAATTCTTTCAGACCAGTTCTGGATATAAAGTTTTTAAATCGTTTTGTGAGAGTTCCAACTTTCAAAATGGTGACTATAAGGACTATTCTGCCTTTTTGTTCAGCAAGGTCATTTTATGTCCACAATAGACTTACGGGATGCTTATCTTCACATTCCAATTCATCCAGACCACTATCAGTTTCTGAGATTCTCTTTTCTAGACAAGCATTACCAATTTGTTGCTCTTCCATTTGGCCTAGCAACAGCTCCAAGAATCTTCTTGAAGGTTCTCGGTGCCCTTCTATCTGTAATCAGAGAGCAGGGTATTGTGGTGTTTCCTTAGTTGGATGATATTTTGGTACTAGCTCAGTCTTTTCGTTTAGCAGAGTCTCACACAAAACAACTAGTGCGATTTCTTCAACGGCATGTTTGGAGGATCAAGTTACAAAAGAGTTTCTTGATTCCTCAAACAAGGGTCACCTTTTTAGGTTTCCAGATAGATTCAGTGTCCATGACTCTGCCTTTAACAAACAAGAGACAAATGAAATTTGGTTTAGCTTGTCTAAACCTTCAGTCTCGATCATTCCCTTCAGTGGTTATGTGCATGGAAGTTTTAGGTCTCATTACTGCAGCATCGGACACGATCCCTCATTTTCATATGAGACCTCTGCAGCTTTGCATGCTGAATCAATGGTGCAGGGATTTTACTCAGATATCACAGCTGAGATTCTTAAATCCCAACACTCTACTCTCTTTGTCTTGGTGGTTGGACCATCATGGCAACCCTTTAGCAATGAAAGAAGTATCTTGGATACTTTCTTGGGCAGAGTCCAACTCTTTATAGAAAAAACAGAGAAATGACACTGGTCTATGATTTGAATAACAGTACTAGTCAACTGACAAATTCACACTTCCGAAGGTGTGAACGAAAAAAACAACGTAAAACAAAGGGAGTCAGTGGCGCCTGGGGCTGACTGTAAAATATAGATAGCAACAATCAAATAGTAATACTAGTGACTACAAGAGAACCAACATTAATGAGGCTGAAAAGGGAACGTGAACCTTATAAAGTCTTAAAATAGACAGGAATGAATACAAAGGATATATAGATACATAAATAATTTAATACATCAATGATTTCTAATATACATATAAAATACACCGGTGTATAAAAATGAATCAAAATAAAACAATAATTATCTAAAAAGCAATGCATGGATACAATGTAATAATCTACCGTTTAAGACCTACTAGTATTAAGAGAACAAAAATGGACCTCATAAATGACATTTGATGCAACAATGTATAAAAAGTTTATAATCAGAGCTGCCTGTTAAATGAAAGTCCCTTGAATGCCAAGTTATAGTGTTACCAATTCTTAGACATTAAGTTCATAAATAGTTTTATTTAACTGGAAAAAATGCCGGGTAATTTCCTGAATAAGTGATTCAAACAATTCTGAGGCAGGTTTACACTTCGCCGTGAATGTTGGGCTTTGTTTCCCTTCAATCGATATAACAATCGATCTAACATTCAGTTGTATTGTAAAGTTCACATCAAATACGCACAGTTTATAAAAACAAGTGTATAGCTTTTACTCACTTCGGAGCTTCAGCGTCCTCGCTTGATTCACCCGTTACCTGTGTCGGCAGGGCAATGTATGGCAGTGGTCCAATTAGGACCGTTGAAGTGCACGCACTTATTCAAATTGCTGGAAATCCTTGAAGATACAAACTCCTACTGGCTCAGTGTGTGCTGTCTGAGCACATAGTCGGTTCTGGGAGTGGTTTCTTAATTGCAGGAGCAGACTGTGAAAACGTCTACGCGTTTCAGCTAAAAATAGGCTTTTTAGAATTCCTAGGATTTTACGGTTTCTTCAGGATGCTCTGGATAAGGGTTTGTCTGCAAATACTTTATTTAATAGAAAGATTGCTTAAAGGGCCATTATACACTCATTTTTTCTTTGCATAAATGTTTTGTAGATGATATATTTATAAAGCCCATAAAGTTTGATTTTTTTAAAAATGTATAATTTTGTTTATTTTTAAATAACATTGCTCTGATTTTCAGACTCCTAACCAAGCCCCAAAGTTTTATTTGAATACCGTCAGCTACCTTCTCCAGTTTGCTCCTGTTTGTGTAAAGGGTCTTTTCATATGCAAAAGAAGGGGGAGGGGGGGAAGTGTCTTATTTCCCACTTGCAGTGGCTTTCCAACTGCCTTTTCAACAGAGCTAAACTGAAAGCTTCTAAGTACGTTTTTAAACCATTTTATACTGGATTTTTATATCAGTATCTGTGCATCTTATTCTTTATAGTAGTGTCTATTACATGCAGTTATATGAAAATGAGTGTATACTGCCCCTTTAACTTCCTGATATTCACTGTTTTGTTCAGGCTTTGGTTAATATCAAACCTGTTAAGTCTATTTTTCCTCCTTGGAGTCTCAATTTGGTTTTAAGGATTTTGCAGGCTCCTCCTTTTGAGCCTATGCATTCTTTGGATATTAAACTACTTTCTTGGAAAGTGTTATTTCTTTTAGCTATCTCTTCTGCTAGAAGAGTTTGAGTTGTCGGCTCTCTTGTGAGTCTCCTTATCT
The DNA here is from genome assembly GCF_027579735.1 of Bombina bombina. NCBI lineage: Eukaryota > Metazoa > Chordata > Amphibia > Anura > Bombinatoridae > Bombina > Bombina bombina. The sequence continues at coordinate 261,497,021 of NC_069505.1, read as the reverse complement.
AATTTTCCATCAAGATAAAGCTGTTTTGCAGACTTCGTTTAAAACCTAAAGTTGTGAATTCTAACAACATTAATAGGGAAATTGTTGTTCCTTCTTTGTGTCCTTATCTTAAGGATTCTCTTGAAAGATCTTTCTTTGGATGTGGTAAGAGCTTTGAAATACTATGTTGAGGCTACTAAGGATTTCAGAAAGACTTCTAGTCTATTTGTTATTTTCTCTGGTTCCAGGAAGGTCAGAAAGCCTCTGCCATTTCTTTGGCATCTTGGTTAAAACTTTTGATTCACAAAGCTTATTTGGAGGTGGGGCAGTCTCTGCCTCAGAGAATTACAGCTCATTCTACTAGATCAGTTGCCACTTCTTTGGCTTTCAAGAATGAAGCTTCAGTTGATCAGATTTGCAAAGCAGCAACTTGGTCTTCTTTGCATACATTTACTAAATCTTACCATTTTTATGTATTTGCTTCTTCTGATGCAGTCTTTTGGTAGAAAGGTTCTTCAGGCAGCTGTCGCAGTTTGATTCTACTGCCTATAATTTGAGTTTTTTTACATTTTTAAGAAAACTTATTATTTGTATTTAATTTCTTAGCGGAAATAGCTGTTTTTATTGTATCCCTCCTTCTCTAGTGACTCTGTGGATTTCCACATCTTGGGTATTATATCCCATTCGTCACTAGCTCATGGACTCTTGTCACTTACATGAAAGAAAACATAATTTATGTAAGAACTTACCTGATAAATTAATTTCTTTCATAGTGGCAAGAGTCCATGAGACCCAACATATTTTTTTTTTGGTGGTTATAATTTTTTTTGTATAAAAGCACATTCGGCTAGATTACGAGTTTTGTCGGTAATGGTGTGCAGTGCTAACGAGCAGTTTATGCTCACCTACAGACAACGCTGGTATTACGGGTTATTACAAACCCGGGGTTAGCCGCAGAAAAGTGAGCGGAGAGCAAAATTTTGCTCCACATCTCACCTCAATACCAGCACTGCTTACGGTAGCGGTGAGCTGGTAAAACGTGCTCGTGCACGATTTCCCCATAGGAATCAATGGGGGAGAGCAGGCTGAAAAAAAAAACCTTCAGCTTCTAACGCAACCCCATTGATTCCTGTGGGGAAATACATTTTATGTCTACACCTAACACCCTAACATGAACCCCGAGTCTAAACACCCCTAATCTTACACTTATTAACCCCTAATCTGCCGCCCCCGACATCGCCGCCACCTACATTATACTTATTAACCCCTAATCTGCCGCTCCGGACACCACCGCCACCTACATTATACATATGAACCCCTAATCTGCCGAACCCAACATTATATTTATTAACCCCTAATCTTCCGCCCCCAACGTCGCCGCCACTATATTAAAGTTCTTAACCCCTAAACCTAAGTCTAACCCTAACCCCCTAACTTAAATATAATTTAAATAAATCTAAATAAAATAACTACAATTAACCAAATTATTCCTATTTAAAACTAAATACCTAAAAAATAAACCCTAAGATAGCTACAATATAACTAATAGTTAAATTGTAGCTAGCTTAGGGTGTATTTTTATTTTACAGGCAACTTTGTATTTATTTTAACTAGGTACAATAGTTATTAAATAGTTATTAATTATTTAATAGCTACCTAGTTAAAATAAAGACAAATTTACCTGTAAAATAAAACCTAAATTAAGTTACAATTACACCTAGCACTACACTATAATTAAATTAATTCCCTACATTAACTACAATTATCTAAAGTACGAAAAAAACCCCACTAAATTACAGAAAATAAAATAATTACAAGTTTTTTAAACTAATTACACCTAATCTAATACCCCTAATAAAATAAAAAAGCCCCACAAAATAATAAATGCCTTACCCTATACTAAATTACAAATAGCCCTTTAAAAAGGGCCTTTTGCAGGGCATTGCCCCAAAGTAATCGGCTTAAGGTAGAAAAAATCCTATTGGCTGATGCAATCAGCCAATAGGATTGAACTTTAATCCTATTGGCTGATTGGAACAGCCAATAGAATGCTACCTCAATCCTATTGGCTGTTCCAATCAGCCAATAGGATTTTTTCTACCTTAATTCCGATTGGCTGATAGAATTGAAGGGACGCCATCTTGGATGACGTCATTTAAAGGAACCTTCATTCAGTCGTTGGATGAAGAACGAAGAGGATGCTCCGTGTCGGATGTCTTGATGATGGACCCGCTCCGCGCCGGATGGATGAAGACTTCTGCCCTTCTGGAGGACCTCTTCTGGCCCGGCTTGGATGAAGACTTCTGCCCGTCTGGAGGACCACTTCACCCGGCTTCGTTGAGAACTTCAGCCCGTTTGGGTGAAGACTTCTCAAGGTAGGGTGATCTTCAAGGGGTTAGTGTTAGGTTTTATTAAGGGGGGATTGGGTGGGTTTTAGAATAGAGTTGGGTGTGTGGGTGGTGGGTTTTAATGTTGGGGGGGTATTGTACTTTTATTTTTACAGGTAAAAGAGCTGATTACTTTGGGGCAAAAGGCCCTTTTAAGGGCTATTTGTAATTTTAGTGTAGGGTAGGGCTTTTTATTATTTTGAGGGGCTTTTTATTTTATTAGGGGGATTAGATTAGGTGTAATTAGTTTAAAAAACTTGTAATTATTTTATTTTCTGTAATTTAGTGTTTTTTTTCTGTACTTTAGATAATTGTATTTAATTGTATTTAATTGTAGTTAATTTAGGGAATTAATTTAATTATAGTGTAGTGTTAGGTGTAATTGTAACTTAGGTTAGGTTTTATTTTACAGGTACATTTGTCTTTATTTTAACTAGGTAGCTATTAAATAGTTAATAACTATTTAATAACTATTCTACCTAGTTAAAATAAATAACTATTAGTTATATTGTAGCTATCTTAGGGTTTATTTTATAGGTAAGTATTTAGTTTTAAAAAAAGGAATTATTTAGTTAATGATAAGAATTTTATTTAGATTATTTTAAATTATATTTAAGTTAGGGGGGTTAGACTTAGATTTAGGGGTTAATAACTTTAATATAGTGGCGGCGACGTTGGGGGCGGCAGATTAGGGGTTAATAAATGTAGGTAGGTGTCGGCAATGTTAGGGATGGCAGATTAGTGGTTAATAATATTTAACTAGTGTTTGCGATGTGGAAGAGCGGCGGTTTAGGGGTTAATATATTTTTTATAGTGGCGGCGATGTCCGATTTGGCAGATTAGGGGTTAATTTTTTTCTTTTTTTGTATTTGCGATGTGGGGGTGGCCTCGGTTTAGGGGTTAATAGGTAGTTTATGGGTGTTAGTGAACTTTTTAGCACTTTAGTTAAGAGTTTTATGCTACGGCGTTAGCCCATAAAACTCTTAAATACAGGCTTGACAGGAGAGGGTGTACCGCTCACTTTTTGGAAGACTTGTAATACCGGCGTTATGCAAGTCCCATTGAAAAAATAGGATACGCAATTGACGTAAGTGGATTTGCAGTATTTTCGAGTCTGGCCGAAAAAGTGAGCGGTACACCAGTACCTGCAAGACTCGTAATACCAGCGGGCGTTAAAAAGCAGCGTTGGGACCTCTCAACGCTGCTTTTTAAGGCTAACGCAAGACTCGTAATCTAGCAGATAATTTTTTACAGTTCCTTTTTTTTTTTTACTTTTTTTGCACCTCACTACTTGGCTATACGTTAAACTAAGGTATGAGTTGTTTGGGATGTGTATTTATAGGCATTTTGAGGTTTGGGAAACTTTGCCCCCTCTTGGTAGGAATGTATATCCCATACGTCACTAGCTCATGGACTCTTGCCACTATGAAATAAATATATTTATCAGGTAAGTTCTTACATAGATTGTTTTTTGGGGGTTTCATGTGCCTTTAAGTAGAGTTCTACTGAGAGAGGCTTAGGATTGTGCACCTGTGAGAAAGGAAACAATGGTTCCTTCTATCTGACTAATGAATGTTTTAAATATAGCTTTATTGTCCCATTAAATAAACACACAAATGATATATTCACTGTGCTAAAGGGCGTCTGTCATAGATACAAGATGGCAGCTCAGAAAGAATTCCTGACAAATTCTACAGCTCTAGCACGTTCTACAGTCACATTATCCTGTCTATTAACCAATATGGGTGAAAGGGAGAATGTAATGTTTCTATTAAATATTTTTTTAAAAATGAAAGCACATGCAAGATACTAATCTAACCACAGAAATAAAAGCAGTGTAGGGACTCACAATAAACTGTCACTCTCAAAAATGTCATTAGAGTTTCATTCTAATCAAGACTCAAATGCATGAGTGTTTTACTATTAATTAAATAAATTCTCCTTATAGCAGATTGCATCAAATCGGGTATTTACGGTTTATCCCATAACAGATGAAATACAATTAAAATGCACCACTCTCTGACTTTCTAGGATCTAGCTGAGCTGATTTTCCCATTGCATGTATATAACTGTTCTTAGGAATCTTATTTTTTTTTCTATCACATGTTAAATCTGCTTGTGAGTTTAGTACTGGCAAATAAGTGTTACATTACTGAGCTTTTTATAATAACTTATACTATTTCTTGTAGAGCATCAGAAGATGTGTTATTCTGCACTGGTTCTGGCAATGATATTCTCTATGGGGGAACCACTTCCTTATCACCATTATGGTAAAGTGCTATATTGTCTGCTAAGTTTACCGCTTGTGTAATAGATTTGCCATTTGCTCGATTACAGATTATTGTGTGCACATTTAATAAAATGTTATTGTTAAAAAAGATAGCTAATGCCTTTATTACCCATTGCCCAATTTTGCATAAGCAACACGGTTATATTCATATACTTTTAACCTCTGTGATTACCTTGTATCTAAACCTCTTCTGACAGCCCCCTGATCACCTGACTTTTTATTTATTATTTATCGACTTGCATTTTAGCCAATTAGTGCTGTGTCATGCACAACTCCACAAGAGAGAGCACAATGTTATCTATATGGCACACATGAATTAGCAGTCTCCTGTTGTGAAAAGCTAATAAAAAAGCAAGTGATAAGAGGCTGTCTGTGGTGGCTTAGAAACAGGCAGAAATTTAGAGGTTTAAATGTTATAAAGTATATTAATATAACAATGTTGGTTGTGCAAAGCTGGGGAATGGGTAGTAAAGGCATTATCTATCTTTTTAAACAATAACAATTTTGTTGTTGACTGTCCCTTTAACAAACAGTAATGCATGCGCATTGCACTCCCCATAAAAAACCCTTGGGATATCCTGAGTAAAGCCACATAAAGTACATGTGATCAGTTTTCCCCAATGTCTCTGCTTGGTAGTGCCTAAGTGTTGCCGATTCTAAGTGTAACTTTGTATATGTGTTTAACCTTTTTGAGGGGACTCAGCACACAGTTTCCAAGGGAAGTTTGTATTAAACGAGAAAGCCCCTTTTAAAGAATTGCAAAACTCAAATAAGGAAAGAGAAATATTGTTATGGTTCATACAGGTCTTGATAAATGTTCATAGCATAGTTATTTGCAACCACTTGTGTCATCACCAGGATGCACGTGCATCACTATACACCATCACCAGGATGCACGTGCATCACTATACACCATCACCAGGATGCACGTGCATCACTATACACCATCACCAGGATGCACGTGCATCACTATACACCATCACCAGGATGCACGTGCATCACTATACACCATCACCAGGATGCACGTGCATCACTATACACCATCACCAGGATGCACGTGCATCACTATACACCATCACATTCTGCAATATGTAAGCAATTAATACTCATTCCCATCACATTTTGTGGTGCAGTATAAACCTTCAGTCATATTCTGTAATATAGTATACGCTGACATCATCTTTACATTATGACATATATGAAGCTAATGCTCATCACCATAACAGTGTTTGGTATAGTACAAGCTAATACCAGTCATGTTCGCATTGTCTAGTGTAGTATTTGCTGAAAAATTGTTTACATTCTGTTGTATAATATAAGTTACTTTCTTTCCTAAGATATGAAGCGTCCACAACGTCATTCCAATTACTAGTAGGAATATCACTCCTGGCCAGCAGGAGGCGGCAAAGAGCACCACAGCAAAGCTGTTAAGTTACACTCCCCTACCCATAATCCCTAGTCATTCTCTTTGCCTCTGTCAATGGAGGAGGTGAAGTTTGGTGTCTGAAGAAATTAATTCCTTTTTTACTTTTCCCTTCAAGCAAGGGTTTGGGTTTAGCTGAGTCCACGTCAGTCTCTTCAGTAGAGTAGTGGTGGCTGTTAAGCAGTTAGGAAGTTGTGAGGTAGTCCTTGCTTTGTTTCCTAACACATTGCTGCCCATGGTACAAAAAGCCAGAGTTACTCTATTCTTTCTTTTTCTACAGGTCTCTGCAAGGAGTATGTGTCCTTTCACGCCTTGTGAGCTGTCTTCCTGCCGGACAGCTAGACTGCAGGTAAGTGCTTTTGTCTTCTAGGCCTTGGAGACTTGCACTTCAGAAGAATGTCATATGCAGTAGATGGGGACATTTTTAAAATCCTTTATGCAGGATTTTCCTTGGCAGTGGGCAGGCACATTATGTATGTTGAGACTAGGGATTTATCTTCCCTTTATTGGGACGTTTTTCCTCTTTGGGCTAATTTTGTTGAAACACTTTTAGTATGTGTGTGGCTTATGTTTTATACAGGGATTTATGTATAAACTTAACATTTGGCAGTTGGTTTTCTTTGCTTGCTTAGCTAGAACAGGCTAACTGACAGACTGCTTGAGCGTTTGTGTAAATTAAGCTCCGGTGTTGAGGGCAGAGGGAAACGTGCGTTTACTTGCTGCATAGTTTCCTCTCTCTTCCGGTCATGTGACTTCTCTCTGCTGTCGAATATTCACGGAGAGGAGCCATGTCATTGAATTTCAGTTTCTTCACTGTTAATCTACTATATGATCGTTTTAGAGACTTCTGGCAGCCAAATTGTGTATAAGTGTTACGGTAAGGCACCTCAGCCTGAGGTGTAGGGGGCCTGATTGATTTATCATTTGAAAGAATTTTTGCATAACGTTAAGCGACTGTGGTATTAAAAATTCTCAAAGTGACAGTGTATTTAAAAAAAAAAAATCTACTATTTGGGGAATTTTTTATTTAGTATTATGGGCATGGACCAAGACTCTGTGTCTTTTGACAAATGCTTGTTATGCCTTGAAGCACAAATTGTTTTGCCTATGCAATTATGTGCTGCATGCTTAGCTAGAACACTTCAATTTAAAGATAAATTGTTACCCTCTGAGCCCAATGTCTCTCAGGATGATGCTGTTCAGGCAATGCCACAGCTTTCTCCTCAAATGTCCTAAGCCTCTATGGCGTCCCATACAGTGCCCTGCAGTTCCTCTCAGCCTCCTAGAGGAGTTTATTTGCTTGCAGATTTTGCTGCACAGGTATCTTCTCTGGTATCTGCTGCATTATCTGCTTTCCCTATGCTGGGAAAACACAAGAGGAAAATTGGACATTTAGATAGTAAGGTTTCTGTTCCACCTACTGCTACGCAGGTTGCCCTCCCTCATAAGTCTGAGGAGGATACGTCGGTAGCCTCTGAGGGTGAAATCTCAGATTCAGACAGTATTATTTTTTCATCTGATACTGAAGAAGTAAACTTCAGATTTAAGCTTGAACACCTTTGTGTACTGTATTTCCAAGGAATCAGAGAAGCCAGGGATACCTTTCCTCTCGTCTTTAAAAAGATGTTTCCTGTTGCTGACTCCATTAAAGATTCATGGAGCATGGTGCCTAAAGTAGATGGGGCTATTTCTACTCTGGCTAAGAGAACTACGATCCCTATAGAAGATAGCTGCTTCTTTAAGGATCCAATGGACAAAAAGCTTGAGGCTTATTTGAAAAGATGTATGTTCATCACGGTCTTCAATGGCAACCTACAGTTTGTATTGCCACAGTAGCCAGTGCGGCATCTTATTGGTGCAACGCCTTGTCTGAATCAATTTTAGTAGAGACTCCGTTGGAGGAGATCCAAGATAGGATTAAGGCTCTCAAACTAGCCAATTCCTTTATTTCTGATGCTAACATGCAAGTTATTAGACTGGGAGCCAAGATGTCTGGCTTCAAGATTTTAGCCACAAAGCCCTGCAGGCTAAGACAGTGATCAGCTGATGTTACCTCCAAGTCCAAGCTTCTTGCGCTTCCTTACAAGGGTAAGACCTTGTTTGGACCTGGTCTGGCAGAAATAATTTCTGATATTATTGGTGGAAAAGGGTCTTTTCTACCACAGGACAAGAAGAACAGACCTAAAGGACGTCAAAGTAATTTTCTTTCCTTTCGTAACTTCAAAGGTCAAAAATCTTACTCTCCCTCTTCCAAGCAGGAACAGTCCAAGTCTTCTTGGAAGCCCAATCAATCTTGGAATAAGGGGAAGCAATCAAAGAAACCCTCAGCTGAGTCTAAGTCAGCATGAAGGGTCGGCCCCCGATCCGGGATCGGATCAAGTGGGGTGCAGACTTTCCCTGTTTTGTCAAGCGTGGATACAAGATGTCCCAGATCCTTGGGCTGTGGACATAGTATCTCAGGGTTACAAAATAGAATTCAAAACTTTCCCTCCCAGGGACAGATTCCTCCTCAAGATTATCTGCAGACCATGTAAAAAGAGAGGCATTTTTTAACTGCGTTCAGGACCTTTCCTCCCTGGGAGTGATTGTTCCTGTTCCAGTAAGGGAACAGGGTCTAGGATTCTATTCAAATATGTTCGTGGTTCCCAAAAAAGAGGGAACCTTTCGACCTATTTTAGACCTAAAGTGTCTCAACAAGTTTCTCAGGGTACCGTCCTTCAAAATAGAAAGCATTTGTTCCATTCTTCTTTTCATGTTCCCATCCACAGGGATCATCGCAAGTTCCTGAGATTCGCCTTTCTAGACAAACACTTTCGGAGTTGGATCTGATGACGTCTCGGCAGAACGCCATGCTTCCAAGGTACGGTTTAAGGTCAAGAGATCCTCAGGCCACTCTGATAGATGCTCTGGCAGTCCCTTGGGATTTCGGTCTAGCTTACCTGTTTCCTCCATTTGCACTCCTTCGACGAGTTATTGCTCGTATCAAACAGGAGAGAGCATCGGTAATTCTAATAGCTCCTGCATAGCCTCGCAGGATCTGGTATGCAGACCTAGTGAAGATGTCATCTTGACCGCCTTGGAGGTTGCCTCTGAGGAAGGACCTTCTGACTCGGGGTCCATTCCTCCAGCCAAATCTCGTTTCTCTGAAGCTGACTGCTTGGAGATTTAACGCTTAGTTCTGTCTAAGCGTGGATTTTCTGAGTCGGTCATTGAGACCATGATCCAGGCTCGCAAGCCTGCTACTTGAAAAAATTACCATAAGGTATGGCGTAAATACCTTTATTGGCGTGAATCTAAGGGCTACTCTTGGAGTAGGGTCAGGATTCCTAGAATTTTGTCTTTTCTCCAGGAAGGTCTGGAGAAAGGGTTGTCAGTCAGTTCTCTGAAAGGTCAGATTTCTGCATTATCTATTTTGTTACACAAGCATCTGGCGGATGTGCCAGATGTTCAATCTTTTTGTCAGGCCTGGTCAGAATCAGGCCTGTATTTAAACCCGTTGATCCTCCTTGGAGCCTTAATCTTGTTCTTAAAGTTTTGCAGCAGGCTCCATTTGAGCCAATGCATTCCATAGATATTAAGTTGCTGTCTTGGAAGGTTTTGTTTCTTATTGCGATCTCTTTTGCTCTGAGAGTTTTGTAACTCTCGGCTTTGCAGTGTGATTCGCCTTACCTTATCTTTCATGCGGATAAGGCGGTTCTTCGTACTAAATTGGGGTTTCTTCCTAAAGTAGTTTTGGATTTAAATATTAATCAGGAAATTGTTGTTCCTTCTCTCTGTCCCAATCCTTCTCATAAAGAACGTCTGTTGCACAACTTGGATGTTGTGCGTGCTCTAAAATTCTACCTACAGGCGACTAAGGATTTTCGCCAGTTTTCTGCCCTGTTTGTTTGTTTCTCAGGAAAGCGTAAGGATCAGAAGGCTACTTCTACTTCTCTTTCCCTCTGGTTGATTCTTTTTGCTTATGAGACTGCTGGACAGCAGCCTCCTGAGAGAATTACAGCTTATTCCACTAGTGCTGCCTCCTCTTCCTGGGCTTTCAAAAATAAAGCTTCTGTGGAACAGCTTTGCAAGGCTGCAACTTGGTCCTCTCTGCATACTTTTTCCAAATTTGATACTTTTGCCTTGACTGAGACCTCTTTTGGGAGAAAGGTTCTTCAAGCGGTGTTGCCTTCTGTTTAGATCTGCCTGTCTTGTTCTCCCTCCCTATTCATTCTGTGTCCTCTAGCTTAGGTATTGGTTCCTACTAGTAATTGAATGACATTGTGGAGTCTCCATATCTTACGAAAGAAAACAAAATTTATGCTTACCTGATACATTTCTTTCCGCATATAGAGGGTCCACGACCCCACCCTTTATTAAGACATTCATTTTTTACTAAACCTCAGGCACCTCTACACCTTTGTGTTATTCCTTTTCCCTTCGGTCGAATGACTGGGGATTATGGGTAGGGGAGTGACACTTAGCAGCTTTGCTGTGGGGCTCTTTGCCTCCTGCTGGACAGGAGTGATATTCCCACTAGTAATTGAATGACATTGTGGACTCTCCATATCCGGAAAGAAAGACATTTATCAGGTAAGCATGCATTTTGTTTTTTAGTGTACCATGTAGTTAGGTCCCTGTGTCTGTACGATAATAGTCTAATCCTTTTAGTTTGAATTCTTTGCATCAGCAATGCAGTTATATAGCTCCGGCCTTATGTGTAGTGATGTGACCAGGCTGCTTTAATGCTAGAGTATAGCTATGAAAAACACCTATAGATCTGCCAGCATTTCCAACTGGTAGAACATTCTGTCTCTCTCCTTTGGGCATTTTTAACTCTCTCTTCTTGCATTTGTTTTTATTGTATATACAAATCGAGACATATGTTAATGTAATGATCCTCACAGTCAATAACCCCAGACATGTCTCAGAGTATATGATACACATCAGCTGTAAATATAAATACAACCTTCTTACTTTTATTCTGATTAGAGCATCTGAACTCCCAGTTTGTCCAGTTCCTTTTGGATGTGATTGAGGACGGGTTACCCTCTGACATTACCGAGCAGCTTCCAGACCTGTTCCTTAATGTGCTTCTTGCTTTTAATCTGCACATACCAGGTGTGTTCCTTAAATACATGTTTTGTCTTTCCTCTGACTCCTGTATAGAAACTGTCTATACATGTTTACTGTATAAATATGGTGACTTTCATTGGAAGATGTCTATATGTCTCTATCAATATTGGTTTACATTTTATTTAAAATAAAAATGAGTCCTTTTGTAATTAAGTCATTTAGATCATCTGCAGTGATTTATAAACCTTTTCTTAAGCTCAGGTTTTGATGATTTAATTTGCCTTGTTACCAAATAAGGTTGTCACATTTTTTTTTTGGGGGGGGGGGATGACAGCATTTCTAATTAGCATAAATTATAATAATGTAACAATGCTAAAAGAAAATTAAAACAGATTTGTAATGATCGATTTTGTAACGTTTTAGATTTCCACTCGAAAAATGTGACCCTAGTAAAAACCTTTATTGCTTTTGTTTACTATTCACATTGACCTTGAAAGTACTGGCCACTGGGCTGGAAATTTCCATTAGACAAGTAGCAAATTGCAGTGAACGAGTAAACAATTTAGCTTTTTAAAAGAATCATTAAATAAAGTATAACTAAATAACCAACAATTACATAACAAAAAGACAATGCAAAAGAACTTAGTTTGAATTTTAAATGAGAAGTTTTTTATGACATATTTTAAAGTTAGTTCTTTTTTCCTTACCCTTCCTATACTGTGAATTCTTGCACATGCTCAGTAGGAGCTGGTGACTCTGTGTGCACATAAAGACTGTGCACATTTTGATAATGGAAGTGAATTTGAAAGTTGTTTAAAATCTGAATCATGAAAGTTTACTTTAAACTTTGGTGCTGGGCTCGACAAACCCAGGATCCTGAAACCACCTGTCTAGCTCCTAAAAATATGCATGGTTCCTGAATATTCTTACTGTCTCTTAATTTTAATACATATTTGTCAAGCACTGCTTTAGTGTTCCTTTAATCTCTTTAACATCGAGTGGACTAGTAAGTTTTCTCCCCGACTAAAGAATAGTGATATTTTACCCTGCCATCCATGCCTGTAAAATTCTTACTGGGTAGCAATACTATCGCCAGTGGTTATCGATCAGTATAGAAATCCTGACATTTTGGTGCCATGATTATATCGATTAGTAAGCACAGGTAAATACCCGCTAACCTCCTGTAACTGATCTTATTAGTTATTTAGTTTAAATTTCAACTTTTTAACAAATACTTTATTTTTCTTATTCACAGTTCCTGCTAATAATGTGATTATGAAAAGCCTTTGTAAACACCCTAATGTCAAAGTGTTTACAGAGAAACTTTTGCTACTTCTCAACAGGGGAGGTGAGTAAACTGGCTGTTGTGCCGTCTCTGAATCGCGTCACCTCTGATCACATCATACAGTGTCAAAGATACACATTTATACATTGCTGATCATGCTTTTTAATGTGTCCTATTTTCTGTATCATTAGACGACCCAGTTTGTATCTTTAAACATCAACCACAGCCTCCACCCTCAGTCTTGAAGATCCTTCAGGATATCTTTGCCAGCAGGGACACTGCAAACCTTTTTTATCATTCGGACATGATGGTTATGATTGACATAATTGTGCGTCAGATTTCAGACCTTTCACCTGGCGATAAGGTTAGTCACAGGTGCAACGAGAAGTTAAGTATTAGACATAATGCTATCTTAAATTTACCTTTTAACTTAATCTGTTAAGTGATACGGAATTAAAAGATTCTTCAGTTTAGTGATTGGTCTTATTTTTTGTTGAAAAGAAAATAAAGAAATCTTTGAGACTGAGGCAAATTATTTTTTACCATAGCAGAAATCAGATGGTAACGTGACTAATTGTTTTTTACCTTATAGCTCCGTATGGAATATCTCTCCTTGATGCACGCCATCATCCGCTCAACCGATTACCTCCAGCACTTGCACCGCCAGCAAGATCTGCATGGAGTGCTACAACGCATCTTATCCGAGGAGGAGGAAGGACCTCACTGCCAGATGGACAAAATGATCACCCAGGAAATATATAAAGAATTCCCTGAAGTAACTCCTAAGAGTTGTTAAGGAACCAATATGGCACATTTAGAAAAAAACAAAATATAATTTGGGAAGATTCATAAACACTTGTCAGGAATCTGTTCCTGTTTTACAGACTCTTCCTTATTCAGTGCTACTGAAAAGTGACATTATAAACTGTAGTAGAGACTTGCATTCTCTGCTATAAACAGTATCGTGATAGTATTATAATACAGAGAGATCTGAAGAAAGCATATCACACTGGAAATGCATTATTATTTCTCTTAACAGAATATACTACAACAATATCCCTTCTGAACTGACAATATGGAATGCGGCTTTACTTTTAGAACGGTTTTCGGCTTATCTGCTGCAGGCACTGTATGCAGATCATTGACTGAGAAAACACTTCATGTAGGTGTTAACTGCAGACCTCTGGTAATCTTACTTGACATTACAACTGGGTCATTATATGCTGCTTCTGATTTTAGATGTTTTGGTTAATAGCCCTACAGTAAATGCTGTTAAGTCAGGGCACAGTCTGCCATTTTAAAAACATGGCATTTGACTCGGCAGGCATGTTTTGGAAATTAGCATCTCCAACTGTTTAGCTAAAAAAAAAAAAATATTCTTACCATCTCTACATGAAATGCTGTGTAACCCCCCCCCCCACCACCACCCCAAAGGATTTCTTCCACTTAAGTAGGTTTCAGTTCTAGCTTTATCTCTAAAAAATAGTTCTAGTTTAAGTCTTAAAAGTGAGACTTGTACAAGCATTATATTGCAGCTGAAATCAGAAAATAATTTTTAATAAAGAATTATTAGCTCTTAGGTGTTTGAGTAAAGTCCTTTTCAACACTTGTGTTACTCTTCATTTCTTTATATAAAGTTATTTAATATTGAGAAACTCAGACACCTACATGTTTATTAAACTAATAATTTTACATAATGAAGAATGAGAGCTCATTGTTATGCTGAATATGATGGTTGCTGGTTCTATATTTCCATATTCTATATTTTCTATGACTAATACTTTTGCTGGCAAACCTGCGCGTGTGCTGGAGATAATTATATTTCTACATTATCTGCTTAAATATATTTTAAATCTTTTATGTATGTATAATAAGTGTGAAATAAAAAATAGTTTAACATATTAGGTTTCTTTATATTTAGATAAATTTCAAATCTGAATGCTCTTGTCATTGGTTTACATTATGTCCGTGAACAGACTTCACAAAAAAGATCCACAGTTATTCTATAGATAACAACTATGACTGTAACATTAATAGTCCCTGCTTTGTCTTGACATATCCCATGCCCAGGTGGTACTTTTCCCAGAACTTTTTATGTTTGTTTTGTGAAATAAACTAATTATAATGCAGAATGATGTTTTTTATTTTAGTAAACGTGTTGTCTTTACTAATTGATATCCAGGCCCCTGATATTCAAAGATTCTCCAGCTTGGAGAGAAATTGTAGTTCAGGCTTCAGAGGCTGAATTGACTGAATTTTTAAAAGAAAAAGAGCTGAACTTTCCTGCATGGCAAGATCTCTTTTATGTATGTGAAGCAGAGACAAGCCCAGGGCAATATAGAACTGCATAAATGAGACTGAGTTTTGTTACACTTACTTTATGCATTAGATTTTATATTACTTTACACTTCAGCTTGGGTCTTTTCAGTATTATTGCATTTAAGCTTTGCACTTTCTCATTTGTATTTTAATACTTTAAAATTTTGATTTAGAAATGATTTTACACATTCTGATTATGCTTTAAAAGTTTCTGTGTTACTTTAATAACTTAGGATCATACTTTGTATATTTTTGTGCATGTTTTGCAAATTGCAAAGCACTTTGTATTTTCTCCATTGTAAACTGACAGTTCCTGAAACTTGGAGGGACAAGGCAGTTCCCTGGGTATATTTAAATCTCTTTCACCAGTCTTGTGAAATTTTGTAAGCATTTTAAACAAGCTGGTCTCACTGATTTTGTCTTGCCAGCTGTATGCAGGTGAAGTTTTCTCAACATTCACAATACACTTATTTAAACTAACAGAAAAGTAATATATACTAAACTATAGGCAAAAGCAAGTTAAATTGTAGTGAAAACATTTGTTTGATTTGGAATTGATGCAAACATAGCCTTTATATCAACCCCAGGGGTTCTCCAGTTACCCTCTCTCTCCCCTGTGAAATTTTGTATCCCAGAAAGCTTCATTACTTTCTATGGAAGGCATCTCTCTGGGATTTCCCAGTTCCTCCCCTTTTCCTCGGAAATTCAGTCAGTTCTGCCCCTGTGAAGTCAGCACTATAATCTCCAAACTAGAGAATGTTTGATTATCTGGGCCATAGAATGTAATGATGTTCTGTGGTAAACTGAAGCTGACCGTTTTTTAATTTAAAGAAGTGCAATCTAATTTGTAACATATACACATAAATATACAAAGTATGAGCCTAATTTGGTAAAGTTACACAGAAACTGTGAAGGCATAATCAGAATTTGTAAAATCACAATCCTAAATACACTGCTGAATACAAAATAACATACAAAATAGAATGTGCAAAGTTTAAATGTAATTAAATGCCATCTGAATTGTAAAGTGATATAAAATACAAAGCACTAAGTGTAAATGCAGCTGAACTGTCATATCATGCAGCCCTTTATTGCACTGGGCTTGTCTCTCCTTCACATATTGAAATGCATCACTAGGGATCTCACGGTGCTGAAGGATCATTTTAGAATATCTCACCTGATCAGAGAGGTTTTTAGTATCAGGTCCTCAATGAGAAGTTACAAATAGATAACTGTGTGGGAGCAATATTAAAGGGAACTTAAGCTCTATAAGTAATACCCATAAAATGTTCAAATAAAATAAAACAATAAAAATATATATAATGTACATTCATTATTTATTGTGTTTGATTTTCCTGTAGCTTTGATAATTGTGTGTTTTTCTTTTTCTATTGGAGATTGGAGTTTACCGTGCTTGACTCAGAACACTGACCCTACAGCGGGGCTTGATAAATTTGTTTAAAATCTAGGAGCCAGCCCATAGATAGGAGCCAGAAACTTTTGGCCACCCAATAAAAGTTAAATTGGTGTTTCACAACTGCAAGTCCTAGAAAGTATCAAGCCGCACCAACCTAAATTGTATATGCTGTTGGTTACATCTGGAAGGGAGTTCTAATCCAAAGAGCCAAAACCTAATGTTCAATGAGCTCCTGATACCTAGCTTTTTCCGAACCCTGCCTTACAGCATGCTACACACAAGGGGTGTGGAGATTTAAAAAAAAAAAAAATCTACCTGTCCACGGGACTAAAGTGGTAGACCAATCTACTTGTCCCTCATTATAATCTACTTGTCCTGACATATTATATATATATATATATATATATATATATATATATATATATATATATATATATATATATACAGTATATACAGTCTTATGCAAAAGTTAAGGCACCCCTGACAATTTCCATGAATTTAATTAATTGGGTGTTTGGATCAGCAATTTCATTTTGATCTATCAAATAACTGAAGGACACAGTAATATTTCAGTAGTGAAATGAGGTTTGTTGGATTAACAGAAAATGTGCAATATGCATCAAAATGAAATTAGACAGGTCCATAAATTTGGGTACCCTTGTCATTTTGTTGATTTGAATACCTGTAACTACCTAGCACTACCTAAGCCTTGAACTTCATAGACCGGTGCATCCAATCATGAGAAAAAAGGTATTTAAGGTGGCCAATTGCAAGTTGTTGTTCTCTTTGACTCTCCTCTGAAGAGTGGCAACATGGGGGCCTCAAAACAACTCTCAAATGACCTGAAAACAAAGATTGTTCAACATTATGGTTTAGGGGAAGGCTACACAAAGCTATCAGTCATTTAAGCTGTCGGTATCCACTGTGAGGAACATAGTGAGGAAATGGAAGACCACAGGCACAGTTTTTGTTAAGGCCAGAAGTGGCAGGCCAAGTAAAATATCGGAAAGGCAAAGGATGGTGAGAACGGTCAAAAACAGCCCACATATCACCTCCAAAGACCTACAACATCATCTTGCTGCAGATGGTGTCACTGTGCATCGTTCAACAATTCAGCACACTTTGCACAATGAGAAGCTGTATGGGAGAATGATGCGTAAGAAGCCTTTTCTGCACACACGCCACAAACAGAGTCACTTGAGGTATGCAAATGCACATTTGGAATAGTCGGCTTCATTTTGGAAGAAGGTGCTGTGGACTGGTGAAAAAAAGATTGAGTTATTTTTTCATAACAAGGGGCCTTATGCATGGCGGCAAAAGAACACAGCATTCCAAGACAAACACTTGCTACCCACAGTAAAATTTGGTGGATGTTCCATCATGCTGTGGGGCTGTGTGGCCAGTGCCGGTACTGGGAATCTTGTTAAAGTTGAGGGTCGCATGGATTCCACTCAATATCAGCAGATACTTGAGAATAATGTTGAGGAATCACTCACACAGTTGAAGTTACTCCGGGGCTGGATATTTCAACAAGACAACGACCCAAAACAAAATCTACTCTGGCATTTATGCAGAGGAACAAGTACAATGTTCTGGAATGGCCATCCCAGTCCCCAGACTTAAATATCATAGAAAATCTGTGAGGTGATTTGAAGCGGGCTGTCCATGCTCAGCAACCATCAAACCTAACTGAACTCATTACAGGCTATAGGAAGCGTCTAGAGGCTGTTATTTCCGCTAAAGGAGGCTCTACTAAATATTAATGCAATATTTCTGTTGTGGTGCCCAAATGTATGCACCTGTCTAATTTTGTTTTGATGCATATTGCACATTTTCTGTTAATCCAATAAACCTAATTTCACTACTGAAATATTACTGTGTCCTTCAGTTATTTGATAGATCAAAATGAAATTACTGATCCAAACAACCAATTATTTATAAATGAAAATCATGGAAATTGTCAGGGGTGCCTAAACTTTTGCATACGACTATATGTATGTATATATGTATGTATGTATATATATATATATATATATATATATATATATATATATATATATATATATATATATATATATATATATATATATATATATATATATATATATACACACACACACTGTATATACACATACACACTCTGTTCTCCCCATGGCCTTTTTAGTGGGTGCACCAGCCGGCTAAAATTTTAGACATGTTAAGCTAAATTTATCTAATAAAATATATATATATATATTTATTTAATCTGTAATAAAATAAAACCAGTTGCTACATTTTAAATTGTGCCATTTTACATGCATTTATTAGTAATTTAAACTAACATTCTAATTATCAGCAAGTTATTTATTGGGCCAAATGTAAAATGGAAAGAAGGGCAATCTACCTGGCGCTGTTGAACTGAGTTTTAGTATAAATGTTAATGTGCGTGATGCACCTGTTGAGGGACACTGCACACAACATTGGCTGCCTGTGCTTGAGTCCTTCCCTTTACATTAATGTATTCCACCCTGCTCATTAGGGGTCGGCAGCAGCTCCATGGGAAGGCTTAGTAAGCACCATAGCACTAGCCCAACAGCCAGTAGCAAGGGCACCATGGAGGGGAGCGCAGAGACATTCCAGTGATAGGTGGGGCTCATAAGTACTGCACAATAGCACAGGAGAGAGCAATTTCATAGGGGGAGCTCAGATATTCATACAGCCCCAGACCAGGCTCCATTCCAGGCTTTCCATACTTTAACCCCCACCTTTCAGCTATCTTTGCTCAAAGTTCAGTGCTAAGGGCTTTAACTCAGTACCGGTGGCACCAGCAGAAGAATAGGCACGCAGCAGACCCTCCCACATAACCTCCTCACCTCTATGGCTGCCTAGAAGAGAGGCAGATTGCAGAGCACAGTTTAACCCGATGGCTGCCAAAAAGAGCTGCAGTACATTGTATGGGATAATACAGCAGTTCCCTCTGGTAGCCACGGGGTTAAATTGTGCTTCACACATTATGTTGTTGTTCTAAGAAAGGAAAGGTTTCTCCTGTTGCCAAGCGTGAGTCTACAGCAAAGAGTCCCCGGCCTTTGATTTTACATAAAAAGCAATGGACTTGACTGCTGCAAGGGAGGCGGCAGAAGCAGTAAGTGTCCATGACAGAAATGTGAGACCGGCGCAAATTGTCAGACAGCTGCAACACTGCTGTAACAACAAGCAAATTATTGTCTTCCTAACGCTCACACCTGATTTGAAAGTGATATGAGACTGCGGCCCTGCTTGTCCATCGGGCTGTTTTAAAAAATATATACTGGCTGCCCGGCGCCCATAACTTAAGGACAGTAAAGTCAAAATTAAACTTTCATGTTTCAGACAGAGCATGCAATTTTAAGCAACTTTCCAATATACTTATCATATTTGCTTTGTTCTCTTGGTGTTTGTTATTGAAGAGTAAAACTAAGTAGGCTCATAAGCGCTCAGGAGTGTGTCTTATGGCAGCTGTGTTTTACAACATTGTATAACAAAGCTACAAATAATGTTGCAAAACACTCCTACCATAGCGTACTAAAGACACGTAATGTCTCCGGCTTTGGGTGATACAAATTACACATCTCTGTACACAGTGATTGCTTGATCAATGTAAAAGCTTATTTGTATTGTTCCCTAATTGGTTCCAGCAGGAGAAAAGATAAACATACTCACGGCTTTCTAAATAATGTCCCAGGACACAGACTTTGAGATACTGTACAAAAACCTGCAAATAATTTTCATAAGTTCTGTCAAGAGTAGAGCCATGTAATTCTATTTTTTTAGTCTGTATAGTAATGTATTGATTTTGTTTATCAAGCCCCCTGTGTAATGTGTAATGGGTATATTATTACATTACTAGTATCAGATAATAAGAGGAGTGCCAAAGCCAATAAAGGTTTTCTTTAAATATTTAGTAAAATCAAATATTTTTGTTCTGCCCTTTGATAAACTAACGGCTAGATTACGAGTCTTGCGTTAGAGTTAAAAAGCAGCATTCAGAGGTCCCAACGCTGCTTTTTAATGCCCGCTGGTATTACGAGTCTTGCAGGTACAGGTGTACCGCTCACTTTTTTGGCGCGACTCTAAAATACCGCAAATCCACTTACGTCAATTGCGTATCCTATATTTTTAATGGGATTTTCCTAATGCCGGTATTAGGAGTCTGACCAAAAGTGAGCGGTAGACCCTCTCCTGTCAAGCCTGGTACCGCATTTAAAAGTCAGTAGTTAAGAGTTTTATGCGTTGTAGTGTAAAACTCTTAACTAAAGTGCTAAAAAGTACACTAACACCCATAAACTACCTATTAACCCCTAAACCGAGGCCCCCCCCTGCATCGCAAACACTATAATACATTTTTTAACCACTAATCTGCCAAGCCGGACATCACCGCCACTATAATAAATATATTAACCCCTAAACCGCCGTACTCCTGCATCGCAAACACTAGTTAAATATTAACCCCCTAATCTGCCGTCCCTAACATCGCGCCACCTTCCTACATTTATTAACCCCTAATCTGCTGCCCCCAACGTCGCCGCAACTATATTAAATGTATTAACCCCTAAATCTAACCCCAACACCCCCCTAACTTAAATATAATTTTAATAAATCTAAATAAAATTACTATCATTAAAGGGACAGTCTACACCAGAATTTGTATTGTTTTAAAAGATAGATAATCCCTTTATTACCCATTTCCCAGTTTTGCATAACCAACACAGTTATAATAATATACTTTTAACCTCTGTGATTATCTTTTATCTAAGCCTCTGCAAACTGCCCCTTTTTTCAGTTCTTTTGACAGACTTGCAGTCTAGCCAATCAGTGCCTGCTCCCAGGTGTTATCTATATGAAATACGTGAACTAACACCCTCTAGTGGTGAAAAACTGTTAAAGTGCAATCTGAAAGAGGTGGGCTTCAAGGTCTAAGAAATTAGCATATGAACCTCCTAGGTTAAGCTTTCAACTAAGAATACCAAGAGAACAAAGCAAAATTGGTGATAAAAGTAAATTGGAAAATTGTTTAAAATTACATGCTCTGTCTGAATCATGAAAGTTTATTTTAACCTAGACTGTCCCTTTAACTAAATTAATCCTATTTAAAACTAAATACTTACCTATAAAATAAACCCTAAGCTAGCTACAATATAACTAATAGTTACATTGTAGCTAGCTTATGGTTTATTTTTATTTAACAGGCAACTTTGTATTTATTTTAACTAGGTACGATAGTTATTAAACAGTTATTAACTATTTAATAACTACCTAGCTAAAATAAATACAGATATACCTGTAAAGTAAAACCTAACCTAAGTTACAATTACACCTAACACTATAATTAAATTAATTCCCTACATTAACTACAATTAAATACAATTAAATAAAATAAACTAAAGTGCAAAAAACAAACAAACAAACACTAAATTACAGAAAATAATAAAATAATTACAAGTTTTTTAACCTAATTACACCTAATCCCCCTAATAAAATAAAAAAGCCCCCCCAAATAATAAAAAGCCCTACGCTATACTAAATTACAAATAGCCCTTAAAAGGGCCTTTTGCGGGGCATTGCCCCAAAGTAATAAGCTCTTTTACCTGGAAAAAAAAAGTACAATACCCCCCAACATTAAAACCCACCACCCACACACCCAACCCTACTCTTAAATCCACCCAATCCCCCCTTAATAAAACCTAACACTAACCCCTTGAGGATCACCCTACCTTGAGAAGTCTTCACCCAAACGGGCCGAAGTCCTCAACGAAGCCGAGTGAAGTGGTCCTCCAGACGTCTGGAGGACCACTTTGCCTGGCTTCATTAAGGACTTCGGCCCGGTTGGGTGAAGACTTCTCAAGGTAGGGTGATCCTCAAGGGGTTAGTGTTAGGTTTTATTAAGGGGGGATTGTGTGGGTTTTAGAGTAGGGTTGGGTGTGTGGGTGGTGGGTATTGTACTTTTTTTTTTACAGGTAAAAGAGCTGATTACTTTGGGGCAATGCCCCTCAAAAGGCCCTTTTAAGGGCTATTTGTAATTTAGTGTAGGGTAGGGCTTTTTATTATTTTGGGGGGGCTTTTTTATTTTATTAGGGGGATTAGATTAGGTGTAATTAGTTTAAATAACTTGTAATTATTTTATTATTTTCTGTAATTTAGTGTTTTGTTTTTTTGTACTTTAGTTTATTTTATTTTATTGTATTTAATTGTAGTTAATGTAGGGAATTAATTTAATGATAGTGTAGTGTTAGGTGTAATTGTAACTTAGGTTAGGTTTTATTTTACAGGTATATTTGTATTTATTTTAGCTAGGTAGCTATTAAATAGTTAATAACTATTTAAAATAAATACAAAGTTGCCTGTAAAATAAAAATAAACCATAACCTAGATACAATGTAACTATTAGTTATATTGTAGCTAGCTTAGGGTTTATTTTATAGGTAAGTATTTAGTTTTAAATAGGACTAATTTAGTTAATTATAGTAATTTTATTTAGATTTATGAAAATTAGATTTAAGTTAGGGGGGTGTTAGGGTTAGACTTAGGTTTAGGGGTTAATAACTTTATTATAGTGGCGGCGATGTTGGGGGCGGCAGATTAGGGGTAAATAAGTGTAGTTAGGTTGCGGCGACATTGGGGGCGGAAGATTAGGGGTTAATAAATATAATGTAGATTGCGGCGATGTTGGGTGCAGCAGATTAGGGGTTCATAACTATAATGTAGGTACGGCGGTGTCCGGAGTGGCAGATTAGGGGTTAATAATATAATGCAGGTGGCGGCGATGTCGGGGACGGCAGATTAGGGGTTAATAAGTGTAAGATTAGGGGTGTTTAGACTCGGGGCTCATGTTAGGGTGTTTTCTTTCCCCATAGGAATGAATGGGACTGCGTTAGGAGCTGAATGCTGCTTTTTTGCGGGTGTTTGCAGGGGTTTTTTCAGCCGGCTCTTCCCCATTGATTCCTATGGGGAAATCGTGCACGAGCATGTTTATCCAGCTCGCCGCTACCGTAAGCAGCGCTGGTATTACCGTGAGATGTGGAGCTAAATTTTGCTCTCCGCTCACTTTTCACTTGATAAAGGCTTGGAGTCTTAGAGCCGAAACGCGTAGAAGATACCAGTTCCAGCTCATAACTTGGAAACTAACTGGTCAGTTAGCGTATGCACCAGAGCTCCCAAGACCATCACACTGTGAGGATAGATACACTCACATCGTACGATAGGAGCATTGTCCAGCATTGATTATAAGAGGTAAAATTTCAGCTTAAGGATTGGTTCCCAAAAAATCCCGCCATATCCGGTAAAGAGTCTGAGGACGCCGCTACAATCTGTGCGAGCCCAGTGAAGCAGGGTAAGAGATTGCGAACCAGCTAACATTTTACACTTCTTTACATTTCTAACTAGTGTTGTAAAAAGGAAAAATTGTCTCAGCAGAAGGATCATTGAAAAGATATTATTTGAAAGACATTTTAGTCTGCTTGAAACAAAGTAACTATCGCTTCATTCAATCAAGCGAACAATCCCTAGAAATACCAGTAAATCAAACACAAACAGCTACTTTGTAACACCACTTAAAGAGATATTCACTCATTAGTTTTTGATATACTGACGCTCCAGATGTACTATTTAAATACGTCCAAGTATATCTAAGTGTTATTAAACTCAGCGAACATTACCATCTTTGGATTGAGAGTCTTATATTTACTCGCTCATTGTATTTTAACAAACAGAACAGTACACGCGACTTAAGAACACAAGGAGTATAACCAACATGGATTTTTAAGAGATACTTTGAATAACTTGATACACTTATATATATTTTTATTGCAACAGAATTCATTGAAGCATACATAAAATATTTTTTATCTTTTATTTTTTGTGCTCTCCTTTTGTATTATTTTTGCTGCAGCGTTTTTAATTTTTTGTATATTTTTTCTTTTTCCTTTTTTATGAGCCACAGTGTGTCTAATGATATTTTCTAATTTGGGTTCAATGTTTTATCTATGACATTTGTACTGTGATTCTAAGTAACCACTTGTTAACATTGCAACCAATAGTATTTATCATTCTGGTACAACATTTGAGCACCTTCATGTGCACGCTTTCAGATCTTTATTACCCAGGAATTGCATATACAGATTTTTCTAATTTAGTGCAACTATTCAACTAGATATTTGTCGAAGTGATTGAGCACTCACCATTGCACATTTATTTAGGTAGTTATTATTACAACCTTATATAGGGACTTTTTATTGATGTAATTCAACTACATATTATTTTTAATATCTATTAAACACTGAACATTTTATCCACCCTGTCTACTGGTGTTTTTTTATAATATTTTTTATTTGAAACAAGATCACTTAACAGATAGCCGTAGGCGCCACCTCTAAATCCTACACCTAATTAGTGTGCTCTTGTCAGGTTTATGTGCGCAAATATAAAATATTTAAAAACAATGTAATTAATTCTTATAAATGCAATAAAAATTATAAATAATCCATAGAATTAATATATATATATTTATTTTATCTTTAATATTTCCATAACACGCTTTAAGATATATAATTCTTCATGTGTGCTAACCCTACACCAAGTTATACCTAAAGCACGAAACCCAAAACGTGCTACACATATTTTACATTCCAATGTTCTTCACAAAGAAAAAAATTAAATTTTCTATTATTAAATATATATTAAAATATATATATATAACTATATATCTATATGAAAAATAATATATATATATATATATATATATATATATATATATATATCTTTAAACAGTATGATTATCCTTGAAGATCAGCTGTTGGACGGTGCTCAGCTGCTGCACCACTTCCGGCCGGAAGAAGCCCGAATGGAACCCGGGTGAAACGCGCGTAGCTGCTTGTTTGTTTGGTTGGAGTGGTGCAGCAGCTGAGCACCGTCCAACAGCTGATCTTCAAGGATAATCATACTCCGGTGTAAGCTAAGGCGTGCGGATGCACTGAAAGAGCCAAGAAAGCACGGAGGAAAAAGCAAAGGTGATATCTCCTAACCCGGTTTGAATCGAATAAATCGGAAGCAACGAGCAGGTAGATATGGCACCATAACATGTTACTATCGAAACATCGAGGAAGCAGGTACTTGTTTATTATACCTCTACACGCAACATAGAACTGTCACAGCGAGTTAAATCTGGTATGGAAGAGTTGCCATTTTTTCTGCTGAAAGTGATACAGTTACAATTTGCATTGGGAGTACGAAGATACAAGTTATACCTGCAGTGTTAGTATTACACAATTAATGGTGCTGTCCTTGCATTAACGTTGATTTCCAATTCTGGGATTACAAATGTGCCACAAATCAGGCATTTTGAAAAATTATTCAATACTGGTCAATGAATGGACCAACTCACTAACTTCCATTAACAACCCGGGTTGAGGACTTTGAACTTTATTATTTGGGGGTCATGCTTATGATTTATTGTTATGCTGAAATCAATATATAAATCTTATTATAACGCATTTTCAAATAGTATGTGTATTATTCACTCTAAATCTTTCCTTGTTTAAAAGTATATATTTTTTCCAGACATGGTTGGGTGCTGGTTAAATAAGGGTCTATGTTTTCTTGTTTAAATATATATTAATTAAATACCCTTATCCGTGCACTATACTGAGAGGTGTGGCCCTATATAGGACACACGATATTCTATCTCAGTATATAAAACTGTGAAATTTACTAAACTAGTGGTGCTGGCACAATTTATAATATATATATATATATATATATATATATATATATATATTTAAAATGTTAAAAAAAATTAATGTGAAGAACATTGGAATGTGAAATATTGAGTTGAAGTCTTTGGGGAAAAAAAAATTTTGCGCAGTCGTGATATCCGAGGTCGGGTTTTGCTTGCATGCAAATATGTTACTTTCAACTTATAATATGCGCACTATCCAGTGCGTGCGAAAAGATTACTTATAGCGGTGTTTACACTTGAGCAGGAGTGCTAAACACAGCTCCACTTGTAATCTAGCCAACAATGTTTAACTATGTTTTCAGAAACAATAATAGTAAAGATAGGGGGTGCCCTTGTGAAGCCGTGTATAATATACTCACAATTTGTGATGTTAAATAAGTGATATCAATTTGGAGGTAATTATCACTTATTTAATATTATGCCGGACCATTATTATCACCTGTTTGGAATATTGGGAGTTCCAGACTGCCGAATATGTCTACTGGGTGACTAGATTCATCCCAGCTTGCTCTGACTGCACCAAGGGAGGTGCTCTACTAAATGTGAGTGAAATATTTACCTATATTATACATTTCCTGTCTATATAGACAATACTAGGCCATATAGGCGCCTTTTTGTGTTCTGTATCATCTTCTGCAGAGTACTGAACATCTACCGGAGTACAGTCTTCTGGGTGACTGCTATTGACCCCAGACTGCTCCTTCTTAACCATCAGGGGTGCCTCACCTAATGTGAGTGTATCTATTTAACCAATTACCTTCATTTACATCCTACAATATTGGGCCATGTGCTATGCATTTTCATAATTTAATTTGTATACATTCCTGCATCTGTGTGTGAATGTGGTTGCATATGTGTGTATGTATTTATTTGTATACATTTCTGCATCTCTGTGTGCATGTGGCTGCATATGTGTGTATTTATTTGTATACAACCCTGCATCTCTGTGTGCATGTGGCTGCATATGTATGTTTTTATTTGTATAGAACCCTGCATCTCTGTGTACATGTGGCTGTAAATGTGTGTATTTATTTGTATACATTCTTGCATCTGTGTGTGCATGTGCCAGTATATGTGTGTATTGTGTGCATGTGGCTGCATTTGTATGTATTTATTTGTATGCAATCCTATATCTATGTGTGCATGTTGCTATATATGTGTGTATTTATTTGTATACATTCATGCACCTATGTGTGCATGTGGCTGCATATGTGTGTATTGTGTGCATGTGGCTGCATTTGTATGTATTTATTTGTAAGCAATCCTGTAGCTATGTGTGCATGTGCCGGTATATGTGTATGTATTTATTTGTATACATTCTTTCATCTGTGTGTGCATGTGCCTGTACATGTATGTATTTATTTGTATACAATTCTGCATCGGTGTGTGCATGTGGCTGCATTTGTATGTATTTATTTGTATGCAATCCTGTATCTATGTGTGCATGTTGCTGTATATGTGTATTTATTTGTATGCAATCCTGTATCTATGTGTGCATGTTGCTGTATATGTGTATATTTAATTTGTATGCAATCTTGTATCTATGTGTGCATATGGCTGCATATGTATATCTTTATTTGTATGCAATCCTGTATCTGTGTGCATATGTATGTATTTATTTGTATACATTCCTGCATCTGTGAGTGCATGTTGCTGTATATGTATGTATTTATTTGTATGCAATCCTGTATCTATGTGTGCATATGGCTGCATATGTGTGTATTTATTTGTATGCAATCCTGTATCTATGTGTGCATATGGCTGCATATGTGTGTATTTATTTGTATACATTCCTGCATCTGTGTGTGCATATGGCTGCATATGTGTGTATTTATTTGTATACATTCCTGCATCTGTGTGTGCATATGGCTGCATATGTGTGTATTTATTTGTATACATTCCTGCATCTGTGTGTGCATATGGCTGCATATGTGTGTATTTATTTGTATATATTCCTGCATCTGTGTGTGCATATGGCTGCATATGTGTGTATTTATTTGTATATATTCCTGCATCTGTGTGTGCATATGTGTGTATTTATTTGTATACATTCCTGCATCTGTGTGTGCATATGGCTGCATATGTGTATTTATTTGTATATATTCCTGCATCTGTGTGTGCATATGGCTGCATATGTGTGTATTTATTTGTATACATTCCTGCATCTGTGTGTGCATGTGCCTGTATATGTGTGTATTTAATTGTATACATTCCTGTATCTGTGTGTGCATATGGCTGCATATGTGTGTATTTATTTTTTTACATTCCTTTATCTGTGTGTGCATGTGCCTGTATATGTGTGTATTTATTTGTATACATTCCTACATCTGTGTGTGCATGTTGCTGTATATGTGTGTGTATTTATTTGTATACATTCCTGCATCTGTGTGTGCATATGGCTGCATATGTATGTATTTATTTGTATACATTCCTGTATCTGTGTGTGCATGTGCCTGTATATGTGTGTACTTATTTGTATACATTCTTGTATCTGTGTGTGCATGTGCCTGTATATGTGTGTTTATTTATTTGTATACATTCCTGCATCTGTGTGTGCATGTGCCTGTATATGTGTGTACTTTTTTGTATACATTCCTGTATATGTGTGTATTTATTTGTATACATTCCTGCATCTGTGTGTGCATGTGCCTGTATATGTGTGTATTTATTTGTATACATTCCTGTATCTGTGTGTGCATGTGCCTGTATATGTGTGTATTTATTTGTATACATTCCTGCATCTGTGTGTGCATGTTGCTGTATATGTGTGTGTATTTATTTGTATACATTCCTGCATCTGTGTGTGCATGTGCCTGTATATGTGTGTGTATTTATTTGTATACATTCCTGCATCTGTGTGTGCATGTTGCTGTATATGTGTGTATTTATATGTATACATTCCTGCATCTGTGTGTGCATGTGCCTGTATATGTGTGTATTTAATTGTATACATTCCTGTATCTGTGTGTATTTATTTGTATACATTCCTGTATCTGTGTGTGCATATGGCTGCATATGTGTGTATTTATTTGTATACATTCCTGTATCTGTGTGTGCATGTGCCTGTATATGTGTGTATTTATTTGTATACATTCCTGTATCTGTGTGTGCATGTTGCTGTATATGTGTGTGTATTTATTTGTATACATTCCTGCATCTGTGTGTGCATGTGCCTGTATATGTGTGTGTATTTATTTGTATACATTCCTGTATCTGTGTGTGCATGTTGCTGTATATGTGTGTATTTATTTGTATACATTCCTGTATCTGTGTGTGCATGTTGCTGTATATGTGTGTGTATTTATTTGTATACATTCCTGCATCTGTGTGTGCATGTGCCTGTATATGTGTGTGTATTTATTTGTATACATTCCTGCATCTGTGTGTGCATGTTGCTGTATATGTGTGTATTTATTTGTATACATTCCTGCATCTGTGTGTGCATGTGCCTGTATATGTGTGTATTTAATTGTATACATTCCTGTATCTGTGTGTGCATATGGCTGCATATGTGTGTATTTATTTGTTTACATTCCTGTATATGTGTGTATTTATTTGTATACATTCCTACATCTGTGTGTGCATGTAGCTGTATATGTGTGTATTTATTTGTATACATTCCTACGTCTGTGTGTGCATGTTGCTGTATATGTGTGTATTTATTTGTATACATTCCTGCATCTGTGTGTGCATGTGCCTGTATGTGTGTGTATTTATTTGTATGCATTCCTGTATCTGTGTGTGCATGTTGCTGTATATGTGTGTATTTATTTGTATACATTCCTGTATCTGTGTGTGCATGTTGCTGTATATGTGTGTGTATTTATTTGTATACATTCCTGTATCTGTGTGTGCATGTTGCTGTATATGTGTGTGTATTTATTTGTATACATTCCTGCATCTGTGTGTGCATGTTGCTGTATATGTGTGTGTATTTATTTGTATACATTCCTGTATCTGTGTGTGCATGTTGCTGTATATGTGTGTATTTATTTGTATACATTCCTGCATCTGTGTGTGTGCATGTGCCTGTATATGTGTGTGTATTTATTTGTATACATTCCTGCATCTGTGTGTGTGCATGTGCCTGTATATGTGTGTGTATTTATTTGTATACATTCCTGCATCTGTGTGTGCATGTTGCTGTATATGTGTGTGTGTTTATTTGTATACATTCCTGCATCTGTGTGTGTGCATGTGCCTGTATATGTGTGTGTATTTATTTGTATACATTCCTGCATCTGTGTGTGCATGTTGCTGTATATGTGTGTATTTATTTGTATACATTCCTGCATCTCTGTGTGCATGTGCCTGTATATGTGTGTATTTATTTGAATACATTCCTGTATTTGTGTGTGCATGTTGCTGTATATGTGTGTGTATTTATTTGTATACATTCCTGTATCTGTGTGTGCATGTTGCTGTATATGTGTGTATTTATTTGTATACATTCCTGCATCTGTGTGTGCATGTTGCTGTATATGTGTGTATTTATTTGTATACATTCCTGTATCTGTGTGTGCATGTGCCTGTATACGTGTGTGTATTTATTTGTATACATTCCTGCATCTGTGTGTGCATGTGCCTGTATATGTGTGTGTATTTATTTGTATACATTCCTGCATCTGTGTGTGCATGTGCCTGTATATGTGTGTGTATTTATTTGTATACATTCCTGCATCTGTGTGTGCATGTGCCTGTATATGTGTGTGTATTTATTTGTATACATTCCTGCATCTGTGTGTGCATGTGCCTGTATATGTGTGTGTATTTATTTGTATACATTCCTGCATCTGTGTGTGCATGTGCCTGTATATGTGTGTGTATTTATTTGTATACATTCCTGTATCTGTGTGTGCATGTTGCTGTATATGTGTGTATTTATTTGTATACAATCCTGCATCTATGTGTTCATGTGGCTGTATATGTGTTTGTATTTCTTTGTATAGATTCCTGCATATGTGTGTATTTATTTGTATATATTTACAGAGAACACACAGTTCCCATAGACCGCAATGTAAAGGCATTTTTCAGTGCTGTTTTTCTAACACCCCACACCCGCTGCTTTTAACCCCTTTAAACTGCCAAGTGCAGTTGTTTTTTATTTTAAAAAAATGCTACTTTTTAAAAAAAAATAATACCCTTTATTTTGAGCTAGCTGTAGCAATAAACAGCCATTGGCTGGTTATTTATCGTGCACCCGCAAACGGGAAAATATGCCTGTTTGAGGGCGTGTGATAAATTAGCGCTCCACTTGTAATCTAGCACTTAATGTTTTGCCTGTCATCATATGTCCATAAGCATTGTGTACATTATCAGCACTATATAAAGACAAATACTGCTGATGTTGATGCACTCCGGAAGTAAAGTTAAGAACCCAGACTGGACTTAAGAGGAGGATCTCCCTGTGTGGGAACAGATGGTCACCAAGGATGTTCCTCAGTTCTTGTGACATTAAGGTTTAGCATGATGCCATAAGTGCAAATGCACTGTCATCTGAAAACAAATGAGTATTGTCAAACACAACTCCTGGTGCTCTGTAAGTTAACTGCTCTCCAGAGCACAGTGCACAACAACAGATCTCTTAGTAATTACCGTAGTGATTAGAGATGTAAGCAGTGTGCCTGTGTATGTGAGTGATTACTGAATGTGACAGCGCTATAAAAAGCAATGATAATTGTAAGTAGTGTGTGTTTGTAGGTACTTGGGTTTGTGTGTGATTGACTAGGGCTGTACACAGAGTGTTGTTCAAGTGTATATACAGTAAGACTATATCAGTAAGCAGTGTGTGTGTGTGTGTATATGTACAATTAGGGCAGTAAGCAGGATATGTGTGTGTGTATATATGTGTATATGTACAATTCGGGCAGTAAGCAGTGTATATATATATATATATATATATATATATAAAAAAGAATAAAATAAGAAGAGGGCGCCTCATAGTGTAATACGACCTTTGTAGTAAGGTATGTAATAGTGGTAAAAAGAGGCTTACCAGAGATTGTGGCACTGTACTGTGACCAGTGCTATCAGACGGACTAGCACTTTACAGCGGCTAGCACACTGTTTCCCCGTGTTCCCCGTCAGGTGCAAGATCTAGCGAGTGTAACAACTCAGATTGTGTAGACTCACAATACCGGAACAGCAAACAGACTGACAACTTTGTTAATGCTTAAAAGATAAACGCTTTATTCACATGCAACGCGTTTCTCGACCACAGACCGGTCTTTTCATCAGGCAATTGTAAAAGTGGATACAAAGTACCGTATACTGATTGCTACAATTAAATACATTTTCAAGGTAAAAAGCGGAAGTTGTCAGACTTAGGTGTGTCCAATGGGCACATGTAATACAAATGATCTTGTAAAACGGTTCCCCAGGTGAAGGAGGTATAGTCAGTAATACAGATGGTAAAATATTCAAATGTGAGCCATAGCATATGATTGGACCATATTCCTCATTAGAAACATCTCATTGATTACTTGATTTACAGCAATTTTTTATTGTCATACTATTGTCACACATTTTATTGTTATATTATTCCATATTCTTTTATATAAAAAAAAATGTTTTTGGAGAGCGCTCCTCTATTGGATCCCCCTCTGGGATCTATATATTATATATATATATATATATATATATATATATATATATATATATATATATACACAAAACACGGAAGGGAACTGCACTCTCATACCGGACCGGGTACACATCCCATGACCCTGCAACATGCTCAGCCCTAGGTGCCACTGGCACTCACAGGAAGCTGTGCTGTCCCCAGAGCCACAAGCAGTTAACCCCAGACAGGTCTGGGTGCAAGAACCATAGGGAAAATTACAAAACAAATTAATACAACACACAGAGAAAACCCAGCACTCACTTACAAGCTCTCAGCTAAGATTTAAAAGCAAAAATGGAAAGGTTAGTCACCGCATCTGGCCAAATGGGACAAGCTCAGGTACCACGTCAAGGTCCTTTCCAATACCTGAGACCCTAAAACAGCCACACAATGCAAGCTTTCAAATCCAAACAAACTGAAAACAAGGGAAGGGTGCACAGGAATATGTAATCACCCTAGACATATACAAAACACGGAAGGGAACTGCACTCTCATACCGGACCGGGTACACATCCCATGACCCTGCAACATGCTCAGCCCTGGGTGCCACTGGCACTCACAGGAAGCTGTGCTGTCCCCAGAGCCACAAGCAGTTAACCCCAGACAGGTCTGGGTGCAAGAACCATAGGGAAAATTACAAAACAAATTGTGTGGCTGTTTTACGGCAGTAAGCAGTGTGTTCGTGTATATGTACAATTAGGGCAGTAAGCAGTGTATGTATGTGTGTGTATATGTACAATAAGGACAGTAAGCAGTGTATGTGTGTGTATATGTACAATTAGGGCAATAAGCAGTGTATGTGAGTATATGTACAAATAGGGCAATAAGCAATGTATGTGTGTGTATATGTACAATAAGGGCAATAAGCAGTGTATGTGTGTGTATATGTACAATTAGGGCAGTAAGCAGTGTATGTGTGTATGTACAATTAGGGCAGTAAGCAGTGTATGTGATTAGGGCAGTAAGCAGTGTATGTATGTGTGTGTATATGTACAATTAGGGCAGTAAGCTGTGTGTGTATATGTACAATTAGGGCAATAAGCAGTGTATGTGTGTATATGTACAATTAGGGCAGTAAGCTCTGTGTGTGTATATGTACAATTAGGGCAGTAAGCAGTGTATATGTACAATTAGGGCAGCAAGCAGTGTGTGTGTGTATATGTACAATAAGGGCAGTAAGCAGTGTGTGTGTATATATGTACAATTAGAGCAGTAAGCAGTGTATATATACAATTAGGGCACTAAGCAGTGTGTGTGTATATGTACAATTAGGGCAGTAAGCAGTGTATGTGTGTGTATATGTACAATTAGGGCAGTAAGCAGTGTATATGTATAATTAGGGCAGTAAGCAGTGTATGTGTGTATATGTACAATTAGGGCAGTAAGCAGTGTGTGTGTGTATATGTACAGTTAGGGCAGTAAGCAGTGTATGTGTGTGTATATGTACAATTAGGGCAGTAAGCAGTGTATGTGTGTGTATATGTACAATTAGAGCAGTAAGCAGTGTATGTGTGTGTATATGTACAATTAGGGCAGTAAGCAGTGTATGTGTGTATATGTACAATTAGGGCAGTAAGCAGTGTATGTGTGTGTGTATATGTACAATTAGGGCAATAAGCAGTGTATGTGTGTGTATATGTACAATTAGGGCAGTAAGCAGTGTGTGTATATATGTACAATTTGGGCAATAAGCAGTGTATGTATATGTGTATATGTACAATTAGGGTAGTAAGCAACTACCTGCAAACTACCGCCCCATATCACTGCTCCCACTAGCTTCAAAACTCCTCGAAAAACTAGTTTTCAGTCGCCTAACCCACTTCCTGTCCTCCAACTCATTGCTCGACCCCCTGCAATCTGGCTTCCGTCCCCAACACTCAACTGAAACTGCTCTCACCAAGGTTACTAACGATCTCCTTTCTGCTAAAAACAAAGGCTACTACTCTATACTCATCTTACTTGACCTATCTGCTGCCTTTGACACTGTTGACCATCCCCTTCTCCTACAGTCTCTCAGTTCTCTTGGTCTCTGTGACACTGCCCTCTCCTGGATTCACTCTTATCTCTCTAGCAGATCCTTCTCAGTCTCTTTTGCTGGTGACTCCTCCTCTCTATTGCCCCTGTCTGTTGGAGTACCTCAAGGCTCTGTCCTGGGACCTCTACTCTTCTCTATTTACACTTCTTCACTGGGTAAGCTTGTCAACAGCTATGGCTTCAGCTATCACCTCTATGCTGATGATACCCAGATCTACCTTTCCACCCCTGCACTCTCTCCTTCTGTTAACTCTCGCATCAGCGACTGCTTATCTGGCATTTCCTCCTGGATGGCCTCTCACCACCTAAAAATAAATATGTCCAAGACCGAACTACTTCTAATTCCCCCCTCTAACTCCACTCCAGTCTCTAATTTTTCTATCACTGTTGGCGGCACCACTATCTCCCCATCACCAAAAGTCCGCTGCCTCGGAGTCACGCTTGACTCAAATCTGTCCTTCATTCCCCACATCCAACTGCTCTCTTCATCCTGCCGCAACCACCTATGCAATATCTCCAAAATTCGCCCGTTTCTAAGTGCTGAAACTACCAAACAGCTCATCCACTCCCTGGTAATTTCCCGACTTGACTACTGTAACAACTTACTAACTGGCCTCCCTCTCTCCCGCCTCTCTCCCCTCCAATCCGTCCTAAATGCATCTGCCAGACTAATCCACCTCTCTCGACGCTTTGTTTCGGCTGCGCCTCTCTGTGAGTCCCTTCACTGGCTCCCCATTCACAACAGAGTTAAATTCAAAATTCTCACCCTGACCTACAAAGCCCTCACCAATGCTGCCCCACCCTACCTGTCCTCACTCATCAACAAATATACTCCTGCCCGTCCCCTAAGATCCAACAATGACCTGCTTCTTGCATCCTCTACCATCACCTCCTCTCATTCTAGACTACAGGACTTCTCTCGTGCGGCACCAACCCTCTGGAACGCACTTCCTCGAGATGTCAGACTTGCCCCTAACCTCTCCTCCTTTAAACGTTCCCTAAAGACCTTTCTGTTCAGGGAAGCTTATCACCCAACTTATTAACAAACTAACCAATTAACTAACAGTTGCCCTCTATCTCCTCACTAATATTATTCTCACCTCTGCAGTCCCCACCTCCTGTTTCCAATTTTCCTACCCATCTAGATTGTAAGTTCCCACGGGAACAGGGCCCTCAATTCCCCCTGTATTTGACTGTAAAATTTTGTGTCTTATCGTATTGTTTCTCCACTGTACTGTTATCCTTGTACCCATGGGCAGCGCTGCGGAATCTGTTGGCGCTTTATAATTGTATATTTACAATTAGGACAATAAGCAGTGTATGTGTGTATATGTACAATTAGGGCAGTAAGCAGTGTATGTGTGTATATGTACAATTTGGGCAATAAGCAGTGTATGTGTGTGTATATCTACAATTAGGGCAGTAAGCAGTGTGTGTATATGTACAATTAGGGCAGTAAGCAGTGTATGTGTGTATATATGTACAATTAGGGCAGTAAGCAGTGTATGTGTGTGTGTATATGTACAATTTGGGCAATAAGCAGTGTATGTGTGTGTATATGTACAATTAGGGCAGTAAGCAGTGTGTGTATATGTACAATTAGGGCAGTAAGCAGTGTATGTGTGTATATATGTACAATTAGGGCAGTAAGCAGTGTATGTGGGTGTATATATGTACAATTAGGGCAATAAGCAGTGTATGTGGGTGTATATATGTACAATTAGGGCAGTAAGCAGTGTATGTGTGTGTATATGTACAATTAGGGCAGTAAGCAGTGTATGTGTGTGTATATGTACAATTAGGGCAATAAGCAGTGTATGTGGGTGTATATATGTACAATTAGGGCAGTAAGCAGTGTATGTGTGTGTATATGTACAATTAGGCAGTAAGCAGTGTATGTGTGTGTGTGTATATGTACAATTAGGGCAGTAAGCAGTGTGTGTATGTGTGTGTATATGTACAATTAGGGCACTAAGCAGTGTATGTATGTGTGTGTATATGTACAATTAGGGCACTAAGCAGTGTATGTATGTGTGTGTATATGTACAATTAGGGCAGTAAGTAGTGTATGTGTGTGTATATGTACAATTAGGACAGTAAGCAGTGTATGTGTATGTGTGTATATGTACAATTAGGGCAGTAAGCAGTGTGTGTGTATATGTACAATTAGGGCAGTAAGCAGGATATGTGTGTTTGTATATATGTGTATATGTACAATTAGGGCAGTAAGCAGTGTCTATATATATATATATATATATATATATATATATATATATATATAAAAGCAAAATAGAAGAAAGCACTCACTGGTCTTCAGATAACAAATCCAAGAAAATTTTTTATTAGTGACGTTTCGGGACAAAATAGCGTCCCTTCCTCTGACCACCAGTAGCTACAAACAAACAAA
Source organism: Bombina bombina (assembly GCF_027579735.1). Lineage (NCBI taxonomy): Eukaryota > Metazoa > Chordata > Amphibia > Anura > Bombinatoridae > Bombina > Bombina bombina. The sequence continues at coordinate 261,460,055 of NC_069505.1, read as the reverse complement.
CTAATAAAGGCCTGTTAAGCCCTCCCCTAAAGAGGCCACCAAAGAATGGAGGCCGTGTGCAAACATATCAAGACTGTACCAAATGACAGAATGTGTGACCACCTAGAACAAAACATATTTAGTGTCTGATGCATAAAGTGTGTAACAAGTGTATATTAATAAATAAACAAGGTGTACAAAAATACATATGTGTCCCTCATCCGGAGTCACTGATAACAAACATCCCTGGCAAAGTGGGAGCCCACATATGGAACATTCCAAATCCGGTGTAACCAAATATCACACGCCCCCATGGGAGTTAACAATATTAAACATAAACAAATAAACAATGTGTACGATCTGAATCTTAAAGTATCCAATTAGAATAGTGTAAATAAACCCCTGGAAATCAGCGCAAGATATAAGCTTAACACATTCTTATCAAAAAACCTTGTCATCTCGGATCAATTTAGCATATTAAAACACTTTATTTGTCAGAACCGATCGTAGCGGAACTCAGCCACACCTACTGTTGCCTAATTGGTCAAAGACCACGATTCAACAGAACACTGATAGGCTCACTACGGCAATGTGTGAGCAATGGTAAACAAACCCGAATAATCCTCTGTTTAGTCCCTCATCCTAAGTGCAACATAAATTTATCCCCCAAATTACTTCATCATACTGCCAGAGCGCATCAGATATCCATGCAGTCAAAATTTTTTAATCATCTCACAAGATGCTGCGAGTACCCAAGACGCACATACTACTGACACCGATTGCCCAATAAAATAACAACATGCCTGGCTCCTTATGCATAGAATCCCCAGCATAAACACAAAAATTCCGATATATCGCGATCTCATAGTGTGCATCAAACGGACCGTAATCCACACGTAGATTCCAAAATATTATTGGCAATTAGCCCCAGTGACAATCTAGCAGGCTGATACATCCACATAAATAAAACACCAATAAACAGGGTAACGACCGCCCACGGTGCTGTACAATGACCAATCACCTCGCTGCCTCCTTCAACACCGCGTATGGACAAAACATAACCGAGCAATCCGGGTCCAGGTCCAGAGGACCTAAAAACTATTTACTATAACCGATTATTCAGATCCACCTAAAGTCCTATCTCTAATTAACGCACCAGTTCAAAACTGAAAATAAACCAAAAATAAAGATAAATAAAACCTTAGACAATGTAAGGAACCACTAAGACGGTCCAAAACCTATTGGACACATATCCCACAATTAGGGCAGTAAGCAGTGTATGTGTGTGTATATGTACAATTAGGCAGTAAGCAGTGTATGTGTGTGTATATGTACAATTAGGGCACTAAGCAGTGTATGTATGTGTGTGTATATGTACAATTAGGGCAGTAAGTAGTGTATGTGTGTGTATATGTACAATTAGGACAGTAAGCAGTGTATGTATGTGTGTGTATATGTACAATTAGGACAGTAAGCAGTGTGTGTGTGTATATATGTATAATTAGGGCAGTAAGCTGTGTGTGTATATGTACAATTAGGGCAGTAAGCAGTGTGTGTGTATATGTACAATTAGGGCAGTAAGCAGGATATGTGTGTGTGTATATATGTGTATATGTACAATTAGGGCAGTAAGCAGTGTGTATATATATATATATATATATATATATGTATGTATATATATATATATATATATACACACACACACACATGTATATGTACAATTAGGACAGTAAGCAGTGTTTGTGTATATGTACAATTAGGGCAGTAAGCAGTGTGTGTGTGTATATGTACAATTAGGGCAGTAAGCAGTGTATATGTACAATTAGGGCAGTAAGAAGTGTATGTGTGTATAAGTACAATTAGGGCAGTAAGCAGTGTGTGTATATGTACAATTAGGGCAGTAAGCAGTGTATGTGTGTATATGTACAATTAGGGCAGTAAGCAGTGTATGTGTATATATGTACAATTAGGGCAATAAGCAGTGTATGTATATGTACAATTAGGGTAGTAAGCAGTGTATGTGTGTGTGTATATGTACAATTAAGGTAGTAAGCAGTGTATTTGTGTATATGTACAATTAAGGCAGTAAGCAGTGTGTGTGTGTATATGTACAATTAGGGCAATAAGCAGTGTATGCATGTGTATATGTACAATTAGGGCAGTAAGCAGTGTGTGTGTGTATATGTGCAATAAGCAGTGTATGTGTGTGTATATGTATAATTAGGGCAGTAAGCAGTGTATGTGTGTATATGTACAATTAGGGCAGTAAGCAGTGTATGTATGTGTGTGTATGTGTACAATTAGGGCAGTAAGCTGTGTGTGTATATGTACAATTAGGGCAGTAAGCAGTGTATGTGTGTATATGTACAATTAGGGCAGTAAGCAGTGTATATGTACAATTAGGGCAGTAAGCAATGTGTGTGTTTATATGTACAATTAGGGCAGTAAGCAGTGTGTGTATATATGTACAATTAGGGCAATAAGCAGTGTATGCGTGTGTATATGTACAATTAGGGCAGTAAGCAGTGTGTGTGTGTGTATATGTACAATAAGGGCAATAAGTAGTGTGTGTGTGTGTATGTATAATTAGGGCAGTAAGCAGTGTATGTGTGTATATGTACAATTAGGGCAGTAAGCAGTGTATGTGTGTGTATATGTACAATTAGGGCAGTAAGCAGTGTGTGTGTGTATATGTACAATTAGGGCAATAAGCAGTGTATGCGTGTGTATATGTACAATTAGGGCAGTAAGCAGTGTGTGTATATGTATAATTAGGGCAGTAAGCAGTGTATGTGTGTATATGTACAATTAGGGCAGTAAGCAGTGTATGTGTGTGTGTGTATATATGTACAATTAGGGCAGTAAGCAGTGTGTGTGTGTATATGTACAATAAGGGCAATAAGCAGTGTATGTGTGTATATATGTACAATAAGGGCAGTAAGCAGTGTATGTGTGTGTATATGTATAATTAGGGCAGTAAGCAGTGTATGTGTGTATATGTACAATTAGGGCAGTAAGCAGTGTATGTGTGTATATTTACAATTAGGGCAGTAAGCAGTGTATGTATGTGTGTGTATATGTACAATTAGGGCAGTAAGCTGTGTGTGTATATGTACAATTAGGGCAGTAAGCAGTGTATGTGTGTATATGTACAATTAGGGCAGTAAGCAGTGTATATGTACGAATAGGGCAGTAAGCAGTGTGTGTGTGTGTGTGTGTGTGTGTGTGTGTCTATGTACAATTAGAGCAGTAAGCAGTGTATATGTACAATTAGGGCAGTAAGCAGTGTATGTGTGTGTATATGTACAATTAGAGCAGTAAGCAGTGTATGTGTGTGTATAGGTACAATTAGGGCAGTAAGTAGTGTATGTGTGTATATGTACAATTAGGGCAATAAGCAGTGTATGTATGTATATGTACAATTAGGGCAGTAAGCAGTGTATGTGTGTGTCTATGTACAATTAGGACAGTAAGCAGTGTATGTGTGTGTGTATATATGTACAATTAGGGCAGTAAGCAGTGTATGTGTGTGTGTGTATATATGTACAGTTAGGACAGTAAGCAGTGTATGTGTGTGTGTGTATATATGTACAATTAGGGCAGTAAGCAGTGTGTGTGTATATGTACAATTAGGGCAGTAAGCAGTGTGTGTGTGTGTGTGTATATGTACAATTAGGGCAGTAAGCAGGATATATGTGTGTGTATATATGTGTATATGTATAATTAGGGCAGTAAGCAGTGTATATATATATATATATATATATATATATATATATATATATATATACACACACACACACTCAATTAGGGCAGTAAGCAGTGTGTGTATGTACAATTAGGGCAGAAAGCAGTGTATGTATGTATGTGTGTGTAAATATACAATTAGGGCAGTAAGCAGTGTATATATATATATATATATATATATATATATATATATATATATATATATATATATACAATTAGGGTAGTTAGCAATGTGTGTGTGTGTGTATGTACAATTAAGGCAGTAAGCAGTGTATGTGTATATGTACAATTAGGGTAGTAAGCAGTGTATGTGTGTGTGTATATTTACAATTAGGGTAGTAAGCAGTGTATGTGTGTGTGTATATTTACAATTAAGGCAGTAAGCAGTGTGTTCGTGTATATGTACAATTAGGGCAGTAAGCAGTGTGTGTGTGTGTGTGTATATATATATATATGTACAATTTGGGCAGTAAGCAGTGTATGTATGTGTAAATTTACAATTAGGGCAGTAAGCAGTGTATGTGTGTGTGTGTATATGTACAATTAGGGCAATAAGCAGTGTATTTGTGTGTATATGTACAATTAGGGCAGTAAGCAGTGTATGTGTATGTGTGTGTATGTGTGTATATGTACAATTAGGACAATAAGCAGTGTGTGTGTGTATATGTACAATTAGGGCAGTAAGCAGTGTATGTGTATATGTACAATTAGGGCAATAAGCTGCGTATGTGTGTGTGTATATGTACAATAAGGGCAATAAGCAGTGTATGTGTGTATATGTACAATTAGGGCAGTAAGCAGTGTATGTGTGTATATGTACAATTAGGGCAGTAAGCTATGTGTGTGTATATGTACAATTTGGTCAGTAAGCAGTGTATGTGTGTGTATATGTACAATTAGGGCAATAAGCAGTGTATGTGTGTGTAAATGTACAATTAGGGCAGTAAGCAGTGTATGTGTGTATATGTACAATTAGGGCAGTAAGCTGTGTGTGTGTATATGTACAATTAGGTCAGTAAGCAGTGTGTGTGTGTATATGTACAATTAGGGCAATAAGCAGTGTATGTGTGTGTATATGTACAATAAGGGCAATAAGCAGTGTATGTGTGTGTATATGTACAATAAGGGCAATAAGCAGTGTATGTGTGTGTATATGTACAATAAGGGCAATAAGCAGTGTATGTGTGTGTATATGTACAATAAGGGCAATAAGCAGTGTATGTGTGTGTATATGTACAATAAGGGCAATAAGCAGTGTATGTGTGTGTATATGTACAATAAGGGCAATAAGCAGTGTATGTGTGTGTATATGTACAATTAGGGCAGTACGCAGTGTATGTGTGTATATGTACAATTTGGTCAGTAAGCAGTGTATGTGTGTGTGTATATGTACAATTAGGGCAATAAGCAGTGTATGTGTGTGTAAATGTACAATTAGGGCAATAAGCAGTTTATGTGTGTGTATATGTACAATTAGGGCAGTAAGCAGTGTGTGTGTGTAAATGTACAATTAGGGCAGTAAGCAGTGTATGTATGTGTACAATTAGGGCAATAAGCAGTGCATATATATACAATTAGGGTAGTAAGCAATGTGTGTGTGTGTGTGTGTATATGTACAATTTGGGCAGTAAACAGTGCATATATACTGTATATATATATATATATATATATATATATATATATATATATATATATATATATACACACACACAATTAGGGCAGTAAGCAGTGTGTGTGTGTGTGTGTGTGTATGAACAATTAGGGCAGTGTATATGTACAATTAGGGAAGTAAGCAGTGTGTGTGTGTGTGTGTATATGTACAATAAGGGCAGTAAGCAGTGTGTGTGTATATATGTACAATTAGAGCAGTAAGCAGTGTGTATGTACAATTAGGGCAGTAAGCAATGTGTGTGTGTATATGTACCATTAGGGCAGTAAGCAGTGTATGTGTGTATATGTACAATTAGAGCAGTAAGCAGTGTATGTGTGTGTATATGTGTATATGTACAATTAGGACAATAAGCAGTGTGTGTGTGTATATGTACAATTAGGGCAGTAAGCAGTGTATGTGTATATGTACAATTAGGGCAATAAGCTGCGTATGTGTGTGTGTATATGTACAATAAGGGCAATAAGCAGTGTATGTGTGTATATGTACAATTAGGGCAGTAAGCAGTGTATGTGTGTATATGTACAATTAGGGCAGTAAGCTATGTGTGTGTATATGTACAATTTGGTCAGTAAGCAGTGTATGTGTGTGTATATGTACAATTAGGGCAATAAGCAGTGTATGTGTGTGTAAATGTACAATTAGGGCAGTAAGCAGTGTATGTGTGTATATGTACAATTAGGGCAGTAAGCTGTGTGTGTGTATATGTACAATTAGGTCAGTAAGCAGTGTGTGTGTGTATATGTACAATTAGGGCAATAAGCAGTGTATGTGTGTGTATATGTACAATAAGGGCAATAAGCAGTGTATGTGTGTGTATATGTACAATTAGGGCAGTACGCAGTGTATGTGTGTATATGTACAATTTGGTCAGTAAGCAGTGTATGTGTGTGTGTATATGTACAATTAGGGCAATAAGCAGTGTATGTGTGTGTAAATGTACAATTAGGGCAATAAGCAGTTTATGTGTGTGTATATGTACAATTAGGGCAGTAAGCAGTGTGTGTGTGTAAATGTACAATTAGGGCAGTAAGCAGTGTATGTATGTGTACAATTAGGGCAATAAGCAGTGCATATATATACAATTAGGGTAGTAAGCAATGTGTGTGTGTGTATATGTACAATTTGGGCAGTAAACAGTGCATATATACTGTATATATATATATATATATATATATATATATATATATATATACATATACATACACACACACACAATTAGGGCAGTAAGCAGTGTGTGTGTGTGTGTGTATGAACAATTAGGGCAGTGTATATGTACAATTAGGGAAGTAAGCAGTGTGTGTGTGTGTGTGTGTATATGTACAATAAGGGCAGTAAGCAGTGTGTGTGTATATATGTACAATTAGAGCAGTAAGCAGTGTGTATGTACAATTAGGGCAGTAAGCAGTGTGTGTGTGTATATGTACCATTAGGGCAGTAAGCAGTGTATGTGTGTATATGTACAATTAGAGCAGTAAGCAGTGTATGTGTGTGTATATGTACAATAAGGGCAGTAAGCAGTGTATGTGTGTATATGTACAATTAGGGTAATAAGCAGTGTATGTGTATATATGTACAATTAGGGCAGTAAGCAGTGTATGTGTGTATATGTACAATTAGGGCAGTAAGCAGTGTATGTATATGTGTATATGTACAATTAGGGCAATAAGCAGTGTATGTGTGTGTATGTACAATTAGGGCAGTAAGCAGTGTATGTGTGTGTATATGTACAATTAGGGCAATAAGCAGTGTATGTGTGTGTGTATATGTACAATTAGGGCAGTAAGCAGTGTATGTGTGTATATGTACAATTAGGGCAGTAAGCAGTGTGTGTGTGTGTGTGTATGAACAATTAGGGCAGTGTATATGTACAATTAGGGAAGTAAGCAGTGTGTGTGTGTGTGTGTATATGTACAATAAGGGCAGTAAGCAGTGTGTGTGTATATATGTACAATTAGAGCAGTAAGCAGTGTGTATGTACAATTAGGGCAGTAAGCAGTGTGTGTGTGTATATGTACCATTAGGGCAGTAAGCAGTGTATGTGTGTATATGTACAATTAGAGCAGTAAGCAGTGTATGTGTGTGTATATGTACAATAAGGGCAGTAAGCAGTGTATGTGTGTATATGTACAATTAGGGTAATAAGCAGTGTATGTGTATATATGTACAATTAGGGCAGTAAGCAGTGTATGTGTGTATATGTACAATTAGGGCAGTAAGCAGTGTATGTATATGTGTATATGTACAATTAGGGCAATAAGCAGTGTATGTGTGTGTATGTACAATTAGGGCAGTAAGCAGTGTATGTGTGTGTATATGTACAATTAGGGCAATAAGCAGTGTATGTGTGTGTTTATGTACAATTAGCGCAGTAAGCAGTGTATGTGTGTGTGTATATGTACAATTAGGGCAATAAGCAGTGTATGTGTGTGTGTATATGTACAATTAGGGCAGTAAGCAGTGTATGTGTGTATATGTACAATTAGGGCAGTAAGCAGTGTATGTGTGTGTGTATATGTACAATTAGGGCAGTAAGCAGTATATGTATGTGTGTATATGCACAATTAGGACAGTAAGCAGTGTATGTGTGTGTATATGTACAATTAGGGCAGTAAGCAGTGTGTGTGTGTATATGTACAATTAGGGCAGTAAGCAGTGTGTGTGTGTGTGTATGTACAATTAGGACAGTAAACAGTGTATGTGTGTATATGTACAATTAGGGCAGTAAGCTGTGTGTGTGTATATGTACAATTAGGTCAGTAAGCAGTGTATGTGTGTGTAAATGTACAATTAGAGCAGTAAGCAGTGTATGTGTGTGTGTATATGTACAATTAGGGCAATAAGCAGTGTATGTGTGTGTATATGTACAATTAGGGCAGTAAGCTGTGTGTGTGTATATATGTACAATTAGGTCAATAAGCAGTGTATGTGTGTGTATATGTACAATTAGGGCAGTAAGCAGTGTGTGTGTGTATATGTACAATTAGGGCAGAAAGCAGTGTATGTATGTGTGTGTAAATGTACAATTAGGGCAGTAAGCAGTGTATGTATGTGTACAATTAGGGCAGTAAGTAGTGCATATATATACAATTAGGGTAGTAAACAATGTGTGTGTGTGTGTATGTAGAATTTGGGCAGTAAACAGTGTATATATACTGTATATATATATATATATATATATATATATATATATATATATATATATATATATACATATACATATACACACAATTAGGGCAGTAAGCAGTGTATGTGTGTGTATATGAACAATTAGGGCAGTGTATATGTACAATTAGGGAAGTAAGCAGTGTGTGTGTGTGTATATGTACAAATAGGGCAGAAGGCTCTGTGTGTGTATATGTACAATTAGGGCAGTAGGCTCTGTGTGTGTCTATGTACAATTAGGGCAGTAGGCTCTGTGTGTATATATGTACAATTAGAGCAGTAAGCAGTGTATATGTACAATTAGAGCAGTAAGCAGTGTATGTGTGTGTATATGTACAATAAGGGAAGTAAGCAGTGTGTGTGTATATATGTACAAATAGGGCAGTAGGCTCTGTGTGTGTATATGTACAATTAGGGCAGTAGGCTCTGTGTGTATATATGTACAACTAGAGCAGTAAGCAGTGTATATGTACAATTAGAGCAGTAAGCAGTGTATGTGTGTGTGTATATGTACAATAAGGGAAGTAAGCAGTGTGTGTGTATATATGTACAAATAGGGCAGTAGGCTCTGTGTGTGTATATGTACAATTAGGGCAGTAGGCTCTGTGTGTATATATGTACAATTAGGACAGTAAGCAGTGTTTGTGTATATGTACAATTAGGGCAGTAAGCAGTGTATGTGTGTATATGTACAATTAGGGTAATAAGCAGTGTATGTGTGTGTATATGTACAATTAGGGCAGTAAGCAGTGTATGTGTGTATATATGTACAATTAGGCAGTAAGCAGTATATGTGTATATGTACAATTAGGGCAATAAGCAGTGTATGTGTGTGTATATGTACAATTAGGGCAATAAGCAGTGTATGTGTGTGTATATGTACAATTAGGGCAGTAAGCAGTATATGTATGTGTGTATATGCACAATTAGGACAGTAAGCAGTGTGTGTGTGTATATGTACAATTAGGGCAATAAGCAGTGTATGTGTGTGTATATGTACAATTAGGGCAATAAGCAGTGTATGTGTGTGTGTATGTACAATTAGGGCAGTAAGCAGTGTATGTGTGTGTGTGTATATGTACAATTAGGGCAATAAGCAGTGTATGTGTGTGTATATGTACAATTAGGGCAGTAAGCAGTGTATGTGTGTATATGTACAATTAGGGCAGTAAGCAGTGTATGTGTGTATATGTACAATTAGAACAATAAGCAGTGTATGTGTGTGTATATGTACAATTGGGGCAGTAAGCAGTGTATGTGTGTATATGTACAATTAGGGCAGTAAGCAGTGTGTGTGTATATGTACAATTAGGGCAGTAAGCAGTATATGTATGTGTGTATATGCACAATTAGGACAGTAAGCAGTGTGTGTGTGTGTGTGTATATGTACAATTTGGGCAGTAAGCAGTGTGTGTGTATATGTACAATTAGGGCAGTAAGCAGTGTGTATGTACAATTAGGGCAGTAAGCAGTGTGTGTGTGTGTATGTACAATTAGGGCAGTAAGCAGTGTATGTGTACAATTAGGGCAATAAGCAGTATATGTGTGTTTATGTACAATTAGGGCAGTAAGCAGTGTATGTGTGTGTGTGTATATGTACAATTAGGGTACTAAGCAGTATATGTGTGTATATGTACAATTAGGGCAATAAGCAGTATATGTGTGTTTATGTACAATTAGGGCAATAAGCAGTATATGTGTGTTTATGTACAATTAGGGCAGTAAGCAGTGTATGTGTGTGTGTATATGTACAATTAGGGCAGTAAGCAGTGTGTGTGTGTATATGTACAATTAGGGTAATAAGCAGTATATGTGTATATATGTACAATTAGGGCAATAAGCAGTGTATGTATGTGTGTGTATATGTACAATTAGGGCAGTAAGCAGTGTGTGTGTGTGTGTATGTACATTTAGGGCAATAAGCAGTGTATGTATGTATATGTACAATTAGGGCAGTAAGCAGTGTATATGTACAATTAGGGCAGTAAGCAGTGTGTGTATGTATGTGTGTATAGGTACAATTAGGGCAGTAAGCAGTGTATGTGTGTGTATATGTACAATTAGGGCAGTAAGCAGTGTGTATGTTCAATTAGGGCAATAAGCAGTGTATGTGTGTGTATATGTACAATTAGGGCAATAAGTGTTATGTTCTGTGTGTAGTCAGAAGTACAACATTCAGTTCTGTGCTGTTACCTTGTGTCTTGCACATATCACTGAGACTCTGCAGCAAGACAGTGGAGGGCAGCATAGCCCAGAACGACCATAATAATTAAGGCCCTTAGGAGTGTGCTGCTGTGAAGGTTGCAACAATGTTGCATTAGTGAGGGTGGGGTTTAGCTTACCTTTAAGTAGTCAGCTCCCAAGGCCCAAACCCTCTTTTCCAGCTCGTCTTCACAGCGTCAGGATCATCTGTCAGGAGTCCTGTGGAAGAAGATGTCGGAATTAGATGAGCTGATGATCGATGAGTTTGACTCTGGAGAAGATGTGGTGCAGCCTTCCCCCCCTCGCCCGGTGAGTCGTACCCCGGGGCCTAGCCTGTATCCTGAAGTTAGGGTTGTCTCTCCCTCCCCTCCTTTAATCCCCCTTTCAGTAGAGGTGGGTCCCCAAATAGCAGAGGAGGTTATGTTAGGGGAACAGGGCCCTGTTCTGGACGGGGGGGAGGCCGTATCTGCTCCGGTCGTTCTTACCGGGGAGGCGGTCTCCACGGCGGTAGCGCTGCTCCAATCCTTGGCAGCGGTGCTTTCCGGCGGGGGGCCGGCATCCCAGGGAGGCCTCCCGGCTTCAGTTTGCGCGCCGGCGTCCACGCGGTCCTCCATGGCCTCTTCAGAGCCCGTCTCTTCCGGTTTGGCCGTTTCCGGTGACGTCACTTCCGGTGACGTCACGTCCGGAAACGCCATTCCGGACACAAGAGGCAAGCGGGCAGCATCGTCTTCTCCGCCGGGGTACGCAGGTAAGAGAGGGGTACCCCGGGGGGGGGCGACGCCCGCGGGGGGTGCGCAGCGAGGCTCAATTACTCAGCGCCCGCGAAGGGACACTGATTTGGCGGCCATTGAAAGGGGTAGAAGGTTGCATGAGGGATCTCATGAGCAGGCCGCAAGCCTGACCGGGGGTATGTTAGCACTTGACGGTGCTCCGATCGGGGCAACTAGTGTGTCTGAGGGGCAAGTGGTTTCTGAGGGGCAAGGAACAAGGGCACGTTCGCCCAGAAGGGCCCAGATTAGGGAAACAGGCATTAATGAGCAGGCCGCAGGCCTGACGGGGAATATGCCTACTGCGCAACAAGTCGCAGGGCCTCAGGCCGCAATCACGCAGCCTGGGGGCAAGCGTAGGCCCGCGAATACATCGCGGCCTAGCAGACGACGTAGTACTGCGTCACGCAGCAAACGTAACACCCGACAGGGTGCGCGGGCGGCGCCCGCGGGTGTGGCCCTCAGCGGGGCTCCGCCAGGTGTTGTCACTAGGGCTTCAGCAAAGAAAGGCCCAGTTATCACGCCCAGTCTTTGTCAGGGCACGCAGGCTGCGAATGAACAGAATAGACAAGTACAGTTTGCTAATGCAGTGATGAATGTGCGTATGGCTGATATGGTGGATGATGGTATTGAAGAGTGTGGCAGTGATCACAGGAGCCCCAGTCCCCTAGGGTCCCGGGGTAATGTGGTTGGTGGGCCTTCGTCCCCTTCCCTGGGTACTCCTCTTTCACATTTGTCTCCACAGATCATTATGGAACCCAGAACTGCATTACAGCCACTCCAGTCCACCCCCAGTGCCGTGGAAAGGGAGCCACAGTCTCAGGAACAGCCATCCACCTCTTCTGGTCCTGTCCCGGTGCAACGCCTCTTGGGAGCTGGTAAGCGCGCTATTACTTTTGAACGTAGTGTTTTAAGTTCATCCTCGGATGATTCAGGTTCAGAGAGTGATAGATCCCTGGGGTTGGAAGCGAAAGGGCAAAAAAGAATGTATAGGATGGTGAAATGGTTAGTGGAAGAAAGGAAGGCTATGGGTCTTCCCCTCCCCCCTGGTTCATCCCGCATGGAGCCCACTGTTCCTATGTTGACACCTCCTGCGTCAACAGACTTAGTTAGCCCACTTATGGGGAACAGGCGCAGGGCAGCTATACATGGGGACACTGACACATGGCCTGCGTTTAGCCTTCATGAGCATCTCAAATCTAAGATGGTGCGGCGCATTCAGGGTGGGAGGTACGTGCACATGTTTGAGCTTTCTGCGGAAGCTTATCGCCAGAAAGAAATGGCGGATGATGGAACGGGCCCGAAAAAATTTAAACGCCCTGATTCCTATGAGGAATGGCGCAAGTGCTTTAGGGTTTATGCGTCCTGTTATATCTCTAAATTTCCCGATCAAGCCTTAAACATCCTGAAATATCAGGATTCCATTGAAACAGTGTACGAGAAGTACAGGGATGGAGCTTGGCGGGATTACGACGCTGCTTTCCGTAGGAAGATGGTTGGGAACCCTCTTCTTACTTTCGGTGACGTTGATTCGCGTCTGTGGGCGCAATTGGGTCCTGAAAAACAGGCGGCGCCTGCTGCAGTAGTCGGAGCATCAGGGGGCTTTAAGGCCTCGCAGCGCTCTCGACGGCGGGCCACAGGGGTGTGCTGGCGCTTCCAGGACAAATCATGTACCAGGGGAGCGGCATGCGCATTTCGGCACGCGTGCAGAACCTGTGGTGGCGGCCACTCGGGGTCCGAGTGTACCAGAACCCAGGACGCGGGTCGTCCCCAAGAGAGACCAGCAGCTGGCTCAAAACCTTTCACTGTTGGAAAGGGCGGCCACACCTCTGAAGGTGGCCGTAATTGAGAAGTGGCTGCTGCTATACCCATTCGAGGAGGCCGCCTTGCTGCTTAGAGGCGGTCTGCGGTCGGGATTTGTTATCCCAGTCGGATCGCACGTGGAGGGTTCCTTGTCACGCAGGAACCTGAAATCCGCGTATCAGTTTCCCGGGGTTTTGCGGGATAAACTGAACAAAGAGATTGGGTTGGGTCGTATGGCAGGCCCATTTGAAGATATTCCCCTGCCAGGGCTGGTGGTATCACCCTTGGGGGTGGTTCCAAAAAAGGAGCCGGGTAAATTTCGGCTCATCCAACATCTGTCCTTCCCGAAGGGTCGTTCGGTGAATGACGCCATCCCCCCTGAACTGAGCTCAGTTTCTTACCAATCATTTGATGAGGCATTGGGGCTAGTTCGCAGGGCAGGGGCCGGGGCTCTGATGGCTAAACTGGATATAGAGTCCGCCTTTCGGCTCCTGCCCATTCACCCCTCCTCCTTTAGGCTTATGGGGTGCTATTTTGAGGGGCAGTACTATGTGGACAAATGCTTGCCCATGGGGTGCTCAATTTCGTGTGCCTACTTCGAGGCTTTCAGCTGCTTCTTGCACTGGGCCATTGCGGAGGTGGCCGGATTCGACGGCCTGGCACACTATTTGGATGATTTTCTGCTGGTTGGGCGGGCAGGATCGTCTGAGTGTGCTTTCCTGATGAAAGTCACTAGGTTTCTAATGGATAGAATGGGAGTTCCTCTGGCGGAAGACAAGTCCCAGGGTCCTTGCACGTGCCTTACTTTTTTGGGCATTGAAGTTGATTCGGTGGCAGAGCAGTGCCGTCTGCCACATGAAAAAGTTCAGCGCATGTTGGAGTCAGTACGCGCTATGAGAGCAGAGCTGTATAGCTCCGTGAAGGATCTTCAAATCCTATTGGGTTTGCTGAACTTTGCCGGCAGGATCATTCCCATGGGAAGAATATTCCTTCGCAGGCTCGAGAGGCAGCTGTGCGGAAAAAGATCGCAGACCCGGAGGTTCCGGGTGTCTGCTGATATGGTGGAAGATCTTAAGGTCTGGGAAGATTTTCTTCTCCACTTTAACGGGATCTGTCTGTGGCGGGAGGTTGTTCCTTCTAACGCAGCGATCCAGTTGTTCACTGATGCGGCTGGGTCCCACGGGTACGGGGCTTTCTTGGCCGGGCAATGGAGCGCGGGCCCATGGCCCGCCGCGTGGATAGAGAGAGGCTTGGTCAGGAACCTATGCCTTCTCGAACTGTTTCCCATACTGGTTGCTCTTGACATTTGGGGCAATCAGCTTCGCGACCGTGAGGTGGTTTTCTGGACAGATAACATGAGCGTTGTTTATGCTGTTAACAGGTTATCATCTAGTTCCCCTCCGGTTGTGCGGTATTTGAGACTGTTGGTGCTGAGGTGTCTGCACCTGAATATTGTGTTCCGTGCTAAGCATGTCCCGGGCGTCCAGAATAGAATTGCTGATGCGCTCTCCCGTTTTCAATGGGAAGCATTTTATGCTTTGGTGCCCGATGCGGACACTAACGGATTGTCCTGTCCCACTTACTTATGGCAGGTGGCGCTGGATGGGGCCCCTTGATTGCGATGGTGCGGGCTTCCCTCGCTCCGTCTACCTGGGCTACGTATGTGAAATACTGGACGGAGTGGATCGCCTTTTGTGACTTCAGGTGTCGTCCCTCCTGTGACGGGGACCAGTGGGGCTTGCTTGACTGGATTACCGAACTTAAAGGTAATGGTGTTTCGAAGACTGCGATGGGTTCACGCCTGGCGGCAGTGTCCTTTTTCTGCAAGTTGTATGGGCTTGTTGACGCCTCGAAGACCTTCCTGGTTAGGCAGGTACTTCGGGGCTGGGGGCGTATGGCCCCCAGGGTCAGGGATTTCAGGGAACCAGTTACCATGGAGCGTCTGGTAACGTTGTGCCAAGTTTTGCCGGCGGTCTGTTCATCCGCCTATGAAACTGCCCTATTCTCAGCCGCCTTTGGGTTGGCTTTTCACGGGGCTCTTAGGGTAGGGGAAATTGTCCCGCCCTCTAAGAATAAGACGGGCGGCCTTTTGCTGCCTCATGTTAGAGACGACGGGTCGTCTATCTTGGTCTTTCTTCCCAGATCCAAAACTGACCAAGAAGGGAGAGGTGCCTGGTTGGCTTTGCCATCCCATGTTGAAGCTGTTTGCTGCCCGGTCAGACTGGTTAAAGCCTATATGGACGTGCGTCCTGAGGGTTTCTCGCAATTTCTAGTTCACGAGGACGGTTCCCCGTTGACTAGATTCCAGTTTAGGAAGGTGTTGGCCTGGGCAGCATCAAAGGCAGGTCTTGATCCCAGGGTGATTGCTCCCCATTCCTTTAGGGTGGGCGCAGCCACCACTGCCGCTAGTTTAGGATGGTCGGCTGACCATATTAGAGCTCTGGGGAGATGGAGGTCGCAAAGGTATCTTTTATACGTTAGGCCTTTGACTGTTTAGAAATGATTATGTTTTGCAGATGCAAGGGATAACCTCTGTTTCTTTTCTTAGGACCAAGGAGCGGTCCACTGAGAGTATGGATTACGGGGCATTCGTACATCCACTGGGCGGAGCTTTGAGCGATCGCGAGACCTGATGGGCGTCAGCTGGGGTTCCCCTCTTCCCGAGTCACTGTTAGGTGGTTAGGGCGCAGGGGGCTTACGTGGCAGGCTCTGCCTGAGTTGCTGCAGGGGGCTTTGCGCAGGTGGGAGAAACCCCATGTACTTATCATTCACGCAGGTGGAAATGATATGGGGCTCCTACCATGCAAACAGCTCAGTGCAGTTATTCAGTCGGATCTGCGCACGATTCAGGCATGGATTCCCCAAGTCAGGATAGGGTGGTCTAACATCATCCCCAGAATAGAATGGCGCCATATGCAGTCTCATCGCGCGGCTTTTCAGGTCCGCAAAAAAATTAACAGAGAAGTGAGGATTTTCTTAGGGCAGTCAGGTGGGTTTGTTGTGGAACATGGGAACATATCAACGGCTGAGAGGTGCCTCTACAGAAGGGACGGGGTGCACCTCTCTGAGAGGGGCATTGACCTGTTCCTCTGTAATTTGAGGCGTGCTATACTTAATCATCTATAGGTGTGGCGGCAAGAGGTGAGCCTGTTGGGCTATCTCTTGTGGCGGTTGGTCCGCGCCCCGGTTTGCCATCAGAGGTAGAGTGACGGCTGCCCAGGGGAGGGTGATCTCTGCAGGCGCGCGCCTGGGGTCCCTCCCATTCTAAGATGCCGAGAACTCCCTAAGCTTCTGCGGCAGCTGAGCTCCGCTTGTGTGGGCATTCACGGGCGCGGTCCATTCTCCTAGCAGGGGGTCCCTACTCCTAGCTAGATTGCCGCCACATGTTTTAGCTGGCCCCGTTGAGTCCAGCCGGTTCTCACGTTCTACAATAAATGCGACCTTCGGGTCTTTTCCCATATATCTGTGTCTGCGTGGTTATTTAAGTATTACAGTTTTATACAAAGTTATTTAAGAGTTATAGTTGTACATAGTTAAGTTGTTGAGTCAGTTCTATGGCTCCAGTTATTATTTGTACATAGTTATGTGTTGAGCCAGTTTTATGGCTCCAGTTATTAAGGTTTTCCAGCAAGCCAGGAGGATAGGGCATTTAATTAATTAAGACAGTGGAGGGCAGCATAGCCCAGAACGACCATAATAATTAAGGCCCTTAGGAGTGTGCTGCTGTGAAGGTTGCAACAATGTTGCATTAGTGAGGGTGGGGTTTAGCTTACCTTTAAGTAGTCAGCTCCCAAGGCCCAAACCCTCTTTTCCAGCTCGTCTTCACAGCGTCCCTCCCTCCCTCCCTGCACTTGTTCACACGGCAATCTTTAGGCTGCTACATCACCAGGGTGTTTCAGCTAGGTGTCCGAGGCTGGATGAGAGCTACGCGGCTTGTTTCCTTAAGTCCAAGGACGGTAGTTTATGACTCCCCAGGTAGTGGCATGGAGACGCGTCTAGTCACACCTGGTCCTACTGGTTCGGAGATCGTTACTTTACACCCTGGTTAGGCGGTTGGTCCGCGCCCCGGTTTGCCATCAGAGGTAGAGTGACGGCTGCCCAGGGGAGGGTGATCTCTGCAGGCGCGCGCCTGGGGTCCCTCCCATTCTAAGATGCCGAGAACTCCCTAAGCTTCTGCGGCAGCTGAGCTCCGCTTGTGTGGGCATTCACGGGCGCGGTCCATTCTCCTAGCAGGGGGTCCCTACTCCTAGCTAGATTGCCGCCACATGTTTTAGCTGGCCCCGTTGAGTCCAGCCGGTTCTCACGTTCTACAATAAATGCGACCTTCGGGTCTTTTCCCATATATCTGTGTCTGCGTGGTTATTTAAGTATTACAGTTTTATACAAAGTTATTTAAGAGTTATAGTTGTACATAGTTAAGTTGTTGAGTCAGTTCTATGGCTCCAGTTATTATTTGTACATAGTTATGTGTTGAGCCAGTTTTATGGCTCCAGTTATTAAGGTTTTCCAGCAAGC
Source organism: Bombina bombina (assembly GCF_027579735.1). Lineage (NCBI taxonomy): Eukaryota > Metazoa > Chordata > Amphibia > Anura > Bombinatoridae > Bombina > Bombina bombina. Next base: position 261,442,211 of record NC_069505.1, on the reverse strand, counting down.
CAGGAGGATAGGGCATTTAATTAATTATGTACTTCAGTCAAACTTTTATTCAGCTACAACCACATGACTTCTTTACCAACAGGTTTCTCATTAAAACTAAACATTGATTCTTATGATGTCACAGAGACCCAGACACACCCAGATGGTGTGTTAAGCTGAGCTTAAAGAATTCCAAAACTTAGTTTTTTAATGTACACCAGGAACACAAATTTCAATAAAGATGCATGCTATATAATAAAAGGCCAAGTGTGTTTGTCCGAAGCTGTCATGCACAGTAGAGAATGCGCGTAAGGACAAACACACCTGGCCTCAGAGTCCCTACCTGAAAATCTGGTGCATGCGAAAGTGGGCATGGCCGGACGTGAATGGCGGGGGCGTGGTCGCGCGCGCGAGAGGGCTAGAGGGGAGAGAGATAGAAAGAGAGGGGGAGAGAGATAGAAAGAGAGCGGGAGAGAACAAAATAGATGGGAAAGAGCAAGAGCGGGGGGTGAGAGAGCAAAATAGATGTGAAAGAGCAAAAGAGATGGGAATGAGCAAAATAGAGGGAAGAGAGAGAGAGCAAAAGAGGGGGAGAGAGAAAATTAGAGGGGGAAAGAGAGAGCAAAAGAGAGGGGGGAGAGGGAGCAAAAGAGAAATGGAGAGAGAGAGCAAAAGAGAGGTGGGAGAGAGCGCAAAAGAGAAGGGGGAGAGCGTGCAAAAGAGAAGGGGGAGAGAGCGCAAAAGAGAGGGGGGAGAGAGAGCGCAAAAGAGAGGGGGGAGAGAGCGCAAAAGAGAGGGGGGGGAGAGAGAGCGCTAAAGAGACGGGGGAGAGAGAGCGCTAAAGAGAGGGGAAGAGAGAGAGAGCGTAAAAGAGAGGGGGAGAGAGCGCAAAAGAGAGGGGGAGAGAGAGAGCGCAAAAGAGAGGTGGGGGAGAAAGAGCAAAAGAGAGGGATGGGGAGAGAGACAGAGCAAAAGAGAGGGGGGAGAGAGAGAGCGCAAAAGAGAGGGGGAAGAGAGAGAGAGAACGCAAAAGAGAGTGGGGAGAGATCGCAAAAGAGAGAGGGGTGAAAGAGAGCGCAAAAGAGAGAGGGGGAAGAGAGCACAAAAGAGAGGGGGGGAAGAGAGCACAAAAGAGAGGGGGGAGAGAGCGCAAAAGAGAGGAGGAAGAGAGCGCAAAAGATGGGGAGAGAGAGAGCGCAAAAGAGAAGGGGGGAGAGAGAGAGCGCAAAAGAGAGGGGGAGAGAGCGCAAAAGAGAGGGGGAGAGAGCACAAAAGAGAGGGGGAGAGAGCACAAAAGAGAGGGGGAGAGAGCACAAAAGAGGGGGGAGAGAGAGCGCAAAAGAGGGGGGAGAGAGCGCAAAAGAGAGGGGGGAGAGAGAGCAAAAGAGAGGGGGGAGAGAAAGCAAAAGAGAGGGGGGGAGAAAGCAAAAGAGGGGGGAAAGAGGGAGCAAAAAGAGAGGGGAAAGAGCAAAAGAGAGGGAAGAGAGAGCAAAAGAGAGGGGGTAGAGAGAGCGCAAAAGAGAGGGGAAGAGCGCACAAAAGAGGGGGGAGAGAGCAAAAGAGAGGGGGGTAAGAGAGAGAGCAAAAGAGAGGGAGAGAGCGCAAGGGGTGGGACCACTGTACTGCAAAAAATGGCCCGTATGAACGGGTTTTAGGACTAGTATATTATAAAGTACCTACTTTTAAACTCAAACAATGTTTCTAAGCATAATATTAATTTGAAATTTTCGGCTATGACGTCGTTCAAGACAATCTTTTAAAATGGGGCGTGCATTATAGGAATCCATTTCCAATCTGATGGCGATTTCTAGCATATAATTAACTATAGCGTCACCATACGCATGTATGTACAATTAGGGCAGTACGCAGTGTATGTGTGTATATGTACAATTTGGTCAGTAAGCAGTGTATGTGTGTGTGTATATGTACAATTAGGGCAATAAGCAGTGTATGTGTGTGTAAATGTACAATTAGGGCAATAAGCAGTTTATGTGTGTGTATATGTACAATTAGGGCAGTAAGCAGTGTGTGTGTGTAAATGTACAATTAGGGCAGTAAGCAGTGTATGTATGTGTACAATTAGGGCAATAAGCAGTGCATATATATACAATTAGGGTAGTAAGCAATGTGTGTGTGTGTATATGTACAATTTGGGCAGTAAACAGTGCATATATACTGTATATATATATATATATATATATATATATATATATATATATATATACATACACACACACACAATTAGGGCAGTAAGCAGTGTGTGTGTGTGTGTGTATGAACAATTAGGGCAGTGTATATGTACAATTAGGGAAGTAAGCAGTGTGTGTGTGTGTGTGTGTATATGTACAATAAGGGCAGTAAGCAGTGTGTGTGTATATATGTACAATTAGAGCAGTAAGCAGTGTGTATGTACAATTAGGGCAGTAAGCAGTGTGTGTGTGTATATGTACCATTAGGGCAGTAAGCAGTGTATGTGTGTATATGTACAATTAGAGCAGTAAGCAGTGTATGTGTGTGTATATGTACAATAAGGGCAGTAAGCAGTGTATGTGTGTATATGTACAATTAGGGTAATAAGCAGTGTATGTGTATATATGTACAATTAGGGCAGTAAGCAGTGTATGTGTGTATATGTACAATTAGGGCAGTAAGCAGTGTATGTATATGTGTATATGTACAATTAGGGCAATAAGCAGTGTATGTGTGTGTATGTACAATTAGGGCAGTAAGCAGTGTATGTGTGTGTATATGTACAATTAGGGCAATAAGCAGTGTATGTGTGTGTTTATGTACAATTAGCGCAGTAAGCAGTGTATGTGTGTGTGTATATGTACAATTAGGGCAATAAGCAGTGTATGTGTGTGTGTATATGTACAATTAGGGCAGTAAGCAGTGTATGTGTGTATATGTACAATTAGGGCAGTAAGCAGTGTGTGTGTGTGTGTATGAACAATTAGGGCAGTGTATATGTACAATTAGGGAAGTAAGCAGTGTGTGTGTGTGTGTGTATATGTACAATAAGGGCAGTAAGCAGTGTGTGTGTATATATGTACAATTAGAGCAGTAAGCAGTGTGTATGTACAATTAGGGCAGTAAGCAGTGTGTGTGTGTATATGTACCATTAGGGCAGTAAGCAGTGTATGTGTGTATATGTACAATTAGAGCAGTAAGCAGTGTATGTGTGTGTATATGTACAATAAGGGCAGTAAGCAGTGTATGTGTGTATATGTACAATTAGGGTAATAAGCAGTGTATGTGTATATATGTACAATTAGGGCAGTAAGCAGTGTATGTGTGTATATGTACAATTAGGGCAGTAAGCAGTGTATGTATATGTGTATATGTACAATTAGGGCAATAAGCAGTGTATGTGTGTGTATGTACAATTAGGGCAGTAAGCAGTGTATGTGTGTGTATATGTACAATTAGGGCAATAAGCAGTGTATGTGTGTGTTTATGTACAATTAGCGCAGTAAGCAGTGTATGTGTGTGTGTATATGTACAATTAGGGCAATAAGCAGTGTATGTGTGTGTGTATATGTACAATTAGGGCAGTAAGCAGTGTATGTGTGTATATGTACAATTAGGGCAGTAAGCAGTGTATGTGTGTGTGTATATGTACAATTAGGGCAGTAAGCAGTATATGTATGTGTGTATATGCACAATTAGGACAGTAAGCAGTGTATGTGTGTGTATATGTACAATTAGGGCAGTAAGCAGTGTGTGTGTGTATATGTACAATTAGGGCAGTAAGCAGTGTGTGTGTGTGTGTATGTACAATTAGGACAGTAAACAGTGTATGTGTGTATATGTACAATTAGGGCAGTAAGCTGTGTGTGTGTATATGTACAATTAGGTCAGTAAGCAGTGTATGTGTGTGTAAATGTACAATTAGAGCAGTAAGCAGTGTATGTGTGTGTGTATATGTACAATTAGGGCAATAAGCAGTGTATGTGTGTGTATATGTACAATTAGGGCAGTAAGCTGTGTGTGTGTATATATGTACAATTAGGTCAATAAGCAGTGTATGTGTGTGTATATGTACAATTAGGGCAGTAAGCAGTGTGTGTGTGTATATGTACAATTAGGGCAGAAAGCAGTGTATGTATGTGTGTGTAAATGTACAATTAGGGCAGTAAGCAGTGTATGTATGTGTACAATTAGGGCAGTAAGTAGTGCATATATATACAATTAGGGTAGTAAACAATGTGTGTGTGTGTGTATGTAGAATTTGGGCAGTAAACAGTGTATATATACTGTATATATATATATATATATATATATATATATATATATATATATATATATATATATATATATACATATACATATACACACAATTAGGGCAGTAAGCAGTGTATGTGTGTGTATATGAACAATTAGGGCAGTGTATATGTACAATTAGGGAAGTAAGCAGTGTGTGTGTGTGTATATGTACAAATAGGGCAGAAGGCTCTGTGTGTGTATATGTACAATTAGGGCAGTAGGCTCTGTGTGTGTCTATGTACAATTAGGGCAGTAGGCTCTGTGTGTATATATGTACAATTAGAGCAGTAAGCAGTGTATATGTACAATTAGAGCAGTAAGCAGTGTATGTGTGTGTATATGTACAATAAGGGAAGTAAGCAGTGTGTGTGTATATATGTACAAATAGGGCAGTAGGCTCTGTGTGTGTATATGTACAATTAGGGCAGTAGGCTCTGTGTGTATATATGTACAACTAGAGCAGTAAGCAGTGTATATGTACAATTAGAGCAGTAAGCAGTGTATGTGTGTGTGTATATGTACAATAAGGGAAGTAAGCAGTGTGTGTGTATATATGTACAAATAGGGCAGTAGGCTCTGTGTGTGTATATGTACAATTAGGGCAGTAGGCTCTGTGTGTATATATGTACAATTAGGGCAGTAGGCTCTGTGTGTATATATGTACAATTAGGACAGTAAGCAGTGTTTGTGTATATGTACAATTAGGGCAGTAAGCAGTGTATGTGTGTATATGTACAATTAGGGTAATAAGCAGTGTATGTGTGTGTATATGTACAATTAGGGCAGTAAGCAGTGTATGTGTGTATATATGTACAATTAGGCAGTAAGCAGTGTATGTATATGTGTATATGTACAATTAGGGCAATAAGCAGTGTATGTGTGTGTATATGTACAATTAGGGCAATAAGCAGTGTATGTGTGTGTATATGTACAATTAGGGCAGTAAGCAGTATATGTATGTGTGTATATGCACAATTAGGACAGTAAGCAGTGTGTGTGTGTATATGTACAATTAGGGCAATAAGCAGTGTATGTGTGTGTATATGTACAATTAGGGCAATAAGCAGTGTATGTGTGTGTGTATGTACAATTAGGGCAGTAAGCAGTGTATGTGTGTGTGTGTATATGTACAATTAGGGCAATAAGCAGTGTATGTGTGTGTATATGTACAATTAGGGCAGTAAGCAGTGTATGTGTGTATATGTACAATTAGGGCAGTAAGCAGTGTATGTGTGTATATGTACAATTAGAACAATAAGCAGTGTATGTGTGTGTATATGTACAATTGGGGCAGTAAGCAGTGTATGTGTGTATATGTACAATTAGGGCAGTAAGCAGTGTGTGTGTATATGTACAATTAGGGCAGTAAGCAGTATATGTATGTGTGTATATGCACAATTAGGACAGTAAGCAGTGTGTGTGTGTGTGTGTATATGTACAATTTGGGCAGTAAGCAGTGTGTGTGTATATGTACAATTAGGGCAGTAAGCAGTGTGTATGTACAATTAGGGCAGTAAGCAGTGTGTGTGTGTGTATGTACAATTAGGGCAGTAAGCAGTGTATGTGTACAATTAGGGCAATAAGCAGTATATGTGTGTTTATGTACAATTAGGGCAGTAAGCAGTGTATGTGTGTGTGTGTATATGTACAATTAGGGTACTAAGCAGTATATGTGTGTATATGTACAATTAGGGCAATAAGCAGTATATGTGTGTTTATGTACAATTAGGGCAATAAGCAGTATATGTGTGTTTATGTACAATTAGGGCAGTAAGCAGTGTATGTGTGTGTGTATATGTACAATTAGGGCAGTAAGCAGTGTGTGTGTGTATATGTACAATTAGGGTAATAAGCAGTATATGTGTGTATATGTACAATTAGGGCAATAAGCAGTGTATGTATGTGTGTGTATATGTACAATTAGGGCAGTAAGCAGTGTGTGTGTGTGTGTATGTACATTTAGGGCAATAAGCAGTGTATGTATGTATATGTACAATTAGGGCAGTAAGCAGTGTATATGTACAATTAGGGCAGTAAGCAGTGTGTGTATGTATGTGTGTATAGGTACAATTAGGGCAGTAAGCAGTGTATGTGTGTGTATATGTACAATTAGGGCAGTAAGCAGTGTGTATGTTCAATTAGGGCAATAAGCAGTGTATGTGTGTGTATATGTACAATTAGGGCAATAAGTGTTATGTTCTGTGTGTAGTCAGAAGTACAACATTCAGTTCTGTGCTGTTACCTTGTGTCTTGCACATATCACTGAGACTCTGCAGCATGTACTTCAGTCAAACTTTTATTCAGCTACAACCACATGACTTCTTTACCAACAGGTTTCTCATTAAAACTAAACATTGATTCTTATGATGTCACAGAGACCCAGACACACCCAGATGGTGTGTTAAGCTGAGCTTAAAGAATTCCAAAACTTAGTTTTTTAATGTACACCAGGAACACAAATTTCAATAAAGATGCATGCTATATAATAAAAGGCCAAGTGTGTTTGTCCGAAGCTGTCATGCACAGTAGAGAATGCGCGTAAGGACAAACACACCTGGCCTCAGAGTCCCTACCTGAAAATCTGGTGCATGCGAAAGTGGGCATGGCCGGACGTGAATGGCGGGGGCGTGGTCGCGCGCGAGAGGGCTAGAGGGGAGAGAGATAGAAAGAGAGGGGGAGAGAGATAGAAAGAGAGCGGGAGAGAACAAAATAGATGGGAAAGAGCAAGAGCGGGGGGTGAGAGAGCAAAATAGATGTGAAAGAGCAAAAGAGATGGGAATGAGCAAAATAGAGGGAAGAGAGAGAGAGCAAAAGAGGGGGAGAGAGAAAATTAGAGGGGGAAAGAGAGAGCAAAAGAGAGGGGGGAGAGGGAGCAAAAGAGAAATGGAGAGAGAGAGCAAAAGAGAGGTGGGAGAGAGCGCAAAAGAGAAGGGGGGAGAGCGTGCAAAAGAGAAGGGGGAGAGAGCGCAAAAGAGAGGGGGGAGAGAGAGCGCAAAAGAGAGGGGGGAGAGAGCGCAAAAGAGAGGGGGGAGAGAGAGCGCTAAAGAGAGGGGAAGAGAGAGAGAGCGTAAAAGAGAGGGGGAGAGAGCGCAAAAGAGAGGGGGAGAGAGAGAGCGCAAAAGATAGGGGGGAGAAAGAGCAAAAGAGAGGGATGGGGAGAGAGACAGAGCAAAAGAGAGGGGGGAGAGAGAGAGAGCGCAAAAGAGAGGGGGAAGAGAGAGAGAGAACGCAAAAGAGAGGGGGGAGAGAGAGAACGCAAAAGAGAGTGGGGAGAGATCGCAAAAGAGAGAGGGGTGAAAGAGAGCGCAAAAGAGAGAGGGGGAAGAGAGCACAAAAGAGAGGGGGGGAAGAGAGCACAAAAGAGAGGGGGGAGAGAGCGCAAAAGAGAGGAGGAAGAGAGCGCAAAAGATGGGGAGAGAGAGAGCGCAAAAGAGAAGGGGGGAGAGAGAGAGCGCAAAAGAGAGGGGGAGAGAGCGCAAAAGAGAGGGGGAGAGAGCACAAAAGAGAGGGGGAGAGAGCACAAAAGAGAGGGGGAGAGAGCACAAAAGAGGGGGGAGAGAGAGCGCAAAAGAGGGGGGAGAGAGCGCAAAAGAGAGGGGGGAGAGAGAGCAAAAGAGAGGGGGGAGAGAGAGCAAAAGAGAGGGGGGGAGAAAGCAAAAGAGGGGGGAAAGAGGGAGCAAAAAGAGAGGGGAAAGAGCAAAAGAGAGGGAAGAGAGAGCAAAAGAGAGGGGGTAGAGAGAGCGCAAAAGAGAGGGGAAGAGCGCACAAAAGAGGGGGGAGAGAGCAAAAGAGAGGGGGTAAGAGAGAGAGCAAAAGAGAGGGAGAGAGCGCAAGGGGTGGGACCACTGTACTGCAAAAAATGGCCCGTATGAACGGGTTTTAGGACTAGTATATTATAAAGTACCTACTTTTAAACTCAAACAATGTTTCTAAGCATAATATTAATTTGAAATTTTCGGCTATGACGTCGTTCAAGACAATCTTTTAAAATGGGGCGTGCATTATAGGAATCCATTTCCAATCTGATGGCGATTTCTAGCATATAATTAACTATAGCGTCACCATACGCATGTGTAATGCCATTCATACATTTACGCATGCGCATTTCCCCTCCTATGTTATGTTAATTTCAATAATAATTGAATTTCTGCTCGTTATTTTCAGGAAGATTCTCGCAGTGCAGCGCTCTTACCTGCTCTATGCAGTATAGTCATCAGCTCTGTCTAACATCGATACAGCCAGTCTGCTGTATTGATGTGACTGACGTAGAGTATGACGATTGAGCAGTTTGCGCATGCGCATAGCGGCAATACTCCGCCATTATCATAACCTGGGTTAAGAGTATGACGATTGAGCAGATCCCTCATGCGCATAGCAGCAATACTCCACCATTATCATAGCCTGGGTTAAGAGTATGACAATTGAGCAGAATGCACATGCGCATAGCGGCAAACTCCCGCCATTATCATAACTTGGGTTATCAGTTTTAATTGGAGGATGGGAAATCAAAATTGGATTACAAATGTATGGTACCTCTTTGGAACACAATGTAAGTTACAAAATAATAGAAAACATGTTGATATTGTGATTGCAGATAAAAAAAAAATGGGGTGTAGTGTCCCTTTAAAGCTGCAGTACTTCTAACATAAAATGATGAGACAATGTTAGTGCAAAGATACAGTAAAAGCTGCAGTAATTCAGGGTCGGCTCCAAGGGGGGCATTGGGGGGGGCAATGCCCACCCAAATGAAATGCTGTGCCCCCTCAAAAAATATTGATATGATCATACGCTTTAAAAATAATAAATCAAATAATGAATTGTTATGTAATGCTGCATGCTGGGGGTAAAGTTAGCTGCTGAACTGTGAGGTTGCATCACGCATCTGCAAGAAGCTCCGTGTCTTAACCTCTTATTTGGAATTGGAAGTTAATTAGCGACTTTTTGGACTTGTCTTTAACCCTATTAATTTTACCTTGTGTTACTCATTTTCTTAAACAATAGACCATTATAAGAATATGATTGTAAATATAAGTCTATAAATGGCTACCGGCTTCTATCGATGCCTCAAAAGTGCACTGTGATCTTAGGCCGGGGGATTAAGATTACAGTGCACTTTTGAGGCGTCGATAGAAGCCGGTAGCCATTTATAGATTTATATTTATATGATACAAGCATATTCTTATAGGTTCACAGTACATAGGTTGTATTAAGTAGCCTGATATCCATTAGTTATTGCGAAACAGGTATAGCTAAATCTAACCTACAAAATTACCAGAACCTGAAAACCTAGTATCCTCACTGCTATTGCAAACAAAGGGGTTAATTGCATTGGGGGGTTGGGGTGCATGGCTGTTTAGGTGACATGATTGAGATTTGAGAATGAGTTTAAGGGTTTTGGATCATGGTGATTAAGGAGTGAATTGTTTTTAAGGAGCTATTGCACTGGGGGTCTCACGTTTAATGGCTCTGTTTTAGTGCACCGCATAGGATTTAGACTTCATTCTTTAAGGTGAGGAGGCTGCATTCCTTTGAACAAATTACCGTATAAAACCATTGAACCCCCAAACCCCATTTTAACTTATCTAAGACTTATCTAAAATAAAAACACAGACACAGTAGTTATGGCGAAATGTGGAAAGGTCACGATTTATTACTTAATTGAATGTTGCCACCTTTAAACTATATCTTGCAAAATTCAGCCATAAAATCAACTTCAAAAGAACCTCAAATAATGCCACTGCATTAAACCAGAATTTTGGGGACCACGCCTAGGGGGGTGTAACCACTATCCTCCCCCTGGCAGGGCAGTTGGAGATGGGAGAACCCACGGCATAGCCCCCCCCCATTAGATAGACCACCGGATCACCCCTCAGGGCTGAGTATGCCGCGGGATCCTCCCACGTGTCGTACACAAACTTCACCGCCACAAAAAGAGCCCCTCTTTCGGCCCACCATTCTCCGTCATTCGTGACCTTTCCTTACCTCCACCAGCTCTTGGCACATCCCTCTGATGTCCGCCAGCATTTGGTCATTCCCCTCATCCGTGAGGTGTACTCCATCCCTTCTGAATAGCTCCTCCTTTTTGGCTGCTATCAATGGGTGCTCTACTACTCCGCCCCCTATCTCCTTCATTACCTTCGCCGCTACCTGGTTCACTTTTCTCCTCGATCTATATCCTGCCTTGCTCGTGTGCGAGTTCCGCCAGTATATCCTGGACACTATATTGGACCATATCACCCGCACCGATGGCCATGCAACTTTTAACCATCTCATACTCCCTGCTACTTTCTCCTCTAGCTCTCTGAGCGGGTATGCTCCTATGTCATTCCCCCCTAGATGTATAATCAGGGCATCTGGACACCCCCATCTCCGCCTTGCCTGCTGTATTGTTGGCACTAACTCGTCCCACATCATACCTCTTTTTCCTATCCATCTAATGCTAACTTCCCTGTGCGAAAAACCTAAATGTAATCCCTGCGCTTATGCCGCCGCCCTAGCCTGCGCCCAGTAAATATAGGAATGTCCTACTATCCACACTCTTAATGCTTTTCCTGTAACACACACAAAAAGAAAAACAATTTTTTAACAGTTAGAACAATTTGATATGAAGCCTTACTCTTTTTGCAACCTTATGTAGGATTTGTATGCTGCAGATTTCCATCTCCCTAGCTTTTTAATCTGTTCCTCTGAACAGCCCCTACCCGCTGCGGCGGTCGCTGCCCCTATTCTGAATGATTGCGGCGCGAAATGTGCATTTTCCCACCCCAGCTTCTTTACTACCCTTTGTAGCACGCTCTTAAACTGAAAAATTGTTACATCTGATCCATCCGCATGCCGCAGGAATGTGCGGCCCCCCTTCCTCTTTGTTAACAGGTACTCTTTGACACAGGCCACCGGGCACAGTGCTCCCCCTGTTCCAGCCATATTCAGCCATGCCCCTTTCCCTTCCTTGTCTGTTTTGGATCGTCTCACCAATATCAATACTGCTTCCTCCCCCCATCTTACATCCCCTATCTCTATCCCTCCTTTACCTATTTTTCTGTTCTTTGGTAACAGTTCTCCTATCCTCATTGCTCCATGAAAAGCCACTATAAACGCTGTTCTGAATATTAGCGCCTCGTCCCTGCTTGCGCACACCCCTTCTAGCGCCCCTGTCATTTTCTGTAATCTGTCTTCCGTTATTGGTTCCCTTCTATCCGCTCCCTTTTCTTCATCTCTTCCCCATGCCCTCGCAATCTTCTTTACTATAAACTTCCTGGACCAATCCATTCCCCCGTATAGCTGTGCGCAATATGATATCCCTGCTAGTACTGCACTCAGCCGCCCCTTTCCTACGCCTTCCCTCCGTAGCACCATCAACCACTCTAGGAATCTTCCCTCCTCCCCTCCTTTAGCTTCCTCCCTATATTTGCACCACTGTCCCCAATATTTCCTGTATACTGCCCATGTACTTGGTGCCAAGGCTTTCTCGACCAGTTCCTCGATTCCTTCTATCCGTTGCCAATCTGCCAAAGAAGCATAGGGCAACATTCACCTTCCTGTCTGGCATTGGGTGCAAGCTCCCTAAACTTCTCCCATTTAAAACGGGATAGCGCGTCCGCAACTACGTTTCTGAAACCCGGAATGTGTTTGGCCCTGACACAGATGTTATTCTTTAAACATTTCAAAACCAAGTACCTTAGATACCTAACTACTGGCAGTGATGAGGCGGACAGCTGATTGATGACCTCGACCACCCCCATATTGTCTGACCAACATATTATTGTCTTATTTGCTAGCTCCCCACCCCATAGCTCCATGGCCACCACTATGGGGAATAACTCCAGCAGCACCAAGTTTCTAACCCATTCTATCTCCTTCCATCTTTCGGGCAATCCTCCCGCGCACCACCTCCCTTGAAAGTATGCTCCATACCCCATTCCCCCTGCCGCGTCCGTGTATAGCTCCAACTCAACTGCGGGCGCAACCTCCTGCCATATGCGCACCCCGTTGAAATCCTGTAAAAATTGGTCCCATACTTTCAGGTCTTCCCTCATCTCCTTTGTCACCCTAATCATATGCTCTGGCTTTTTTGCGCCCTTTGTGCTAATCTCCAATCGCCTTTTAAAAATCCTTCCTACTGGTATCACTTTACACGCAAAGTTCAATACCCCCAAAGTTTTCTGCATCTCCCTTAGCGTTACCTTTTTTCGTGTCGCCATCCATGCTATCAGCTCCCTAGCCTTTTTCACCTTATCCTCGGGTAGCTCGCATTGCCCTTTCACTGAATCTATTGTTATGCCCAGGAATGCTAGTCTCGCGCAAGGACCCTCTGTCTTTTTGTCTGCCACTGGGACCCCCATCTCTTCAAACAAACCTATCAGCCCTGCTTTCATACCTGTCGGTGCCCGCCCCTCCTACCACCATGAAATCGTCCAAGTAGTGGACTATTGCATCCCTCTTTTGCTTTGCTACCGCTAACCAGTGCAGAAAAGTGCTAAACTTCTCAAAGATTGAGCATGATATGGAGCACCCCATTGGTAGGCATTTATCCACATAATAATGCCCCTCAAATTTGCACCCCATCAGTTTAAAACTATCAGGATTCAGCGGCAATAGCCGAAAAGCCGATTCAATATCTATCTTAGCCATCATGGCCCCTCTCCCTGCCTTCCTTACCAGCTGCACTGCGCTGTCGAATGATTGGTATTGCACTGTTGCTTCCTCTTTATTGATAGCATCATTTACCGACCTACCCTTTGGGTATGATAAGTGATGTATCATGCGATATTTCCCTTCCTCCTTCTTGGGAACCACCCCCAAGGGAGAAATGACTAGATCTGCTATTGGCTTTTCTGTGAAAGGGCCGGCCATTCTCCCCCCCCCTCAACCTCCTTCGCTAGCTTCTCTTTCAGAATCCCGGGGAGCTCCCCTGCCGATTTTAAGTTCCTAGCTTTTACTGCCCCCGTTACCGCTCCTTTCACTGGTACTGTAAAACCCCTACTCAGCCCCTCAATTAATAAATCTCTATCCTCTATGATAGGGTATGCTTGCAGCTCGCGAACCAGTCTATCTATTTTCAGCGGGGTTGGCGCTAATCCCCCCAGCTTGCAATCCCCCCGCGTTTCCTTGGCTCCGAAAGGACTGTCTCCCATACCCATTGTTACCTCCATTTCTTCTGCAATCTACCCCAGAGTGCGCCCCGCTACAGTATCTGCAAATGTGCCTGAATTTACATGCTCCCCCCCTATCACATTTCTTTTCGTTATACGGCCAGCATTCCCTGCTATCGGTTCTCCCGTTCTTATTAGCATTAAACGCTGCGCCCCGTCCCCCTTGTCCATCCTGTACCCTCATTACCCTGGTGTATAAGTCTAGTATCTTTATACCAAAGTCCCTCCTATCCTTGTCTCCTAGCTGCAAGTTACCCTTCCTAAATTCTGTGTCGTAATCCTTCCATGCAAACCCACCATATGTTGTGTAACACTCTGCAATAAAATGGATGTACCTTAACATGCCCTTCACCTTCCCCGGATTGGCTGATATAAAACACTCTGCGTATACGAGTATCCCTTTTACCCACTCTGTAAATGTTTGTTTAACCTTCTTTCCTTTCCCCTCCTCGCCCCTGGATTTAAAAGCCGCTGCGTCCCTAGTTATTTCGAATATGTCCACGTATTTCCCTTTCTGTGCCCTTGCAATTACTTCTGCTTTTAAATGCGTTGTTAATGGCATTAACAATGTCCCCGTCACCTCGTCATCCCCATTAAACACTTCACTTATTTCTTCCTGCTCTTGTATTGCACTCCCCTTCCCTGTGCCTTTGCCCTGCTTCGCATATATTTTACGCACTATTTTTAATATCCTCTTTTCCCCCTCCCCTTTTACATTCTCGTCCTCAGAATCCAGTTCAGATGAGCTATCAGATACCATATTGTTTAAACACAAAATTTTCTTACCTTGTTTTGTCCCTTGTCCGCCGTCCGCTCCTCCAGTTGCCCCCACCTGCTTTGCTGGTCCCGTTTCCTCCCTCCTTATTGGGGGGGTTCCTGCTACCACAACGTTTTCCCCCGCATTGCTGCTGGGTACTTCCATTGGCTCCTGCTGTCGTGCTTGTTCCGGTGGGCCTGCCTCATTTTCTTTGCTCTGTGGGGGTAACACAACAGAATTAACATTTGTTCCAACCCCTTGATTTCCCGGTGCCAGCGCCCTTCCCCCCTCCCTGCTGTTATGAACCACCACAGACACTTCCTGCCCCTCCCTCCTTTGTCCCCCTATCCCCCCCTCCCGCCCCACCGACTCCCTCCTATGCCCTTCTCCCTTTCCTATTTCCCTTCCATCTAAAAACTCTATCTCAGCTTCCTCTTCTATTAGCCTGGAACTGTTCCCTTCAGCGTCCCTGATCACCCTCCTGTCCCCAGCATTTCCCCCCACTCCCCTGGCTCTCTTCTGCGGCCTAATGCCCATGTCCCCCCCTCTCCTGAACACCTCAATCCTACTGGGTTCCATGTACCCCCCTCCCGCCGCCCAAGCCCCCCTTCCTGCCCTTTGCTCCCAACTATGTTGCTGTCCCCTGTTACCCCATGCCCCTTCCCCCCACCCCCCTGGCCCATTTTGCGCTAACCATTGCGCCTCGCCCAGTCCGCCGGGACCGCCGCGATTCTCCTCTGCCCCCCATCCTCCCCACCCGTATCCCCTCTGTGCAGCGCCATGTCTGTGCGCGCCCCTGTCCCACCCGTTGCCTCCCGGTGCATACCAGCCCCCGTAGCCAGCCTCCTCCTCCCAAGATGGCCGCCCCCAGTGCTGTGAATCTGCCCTGGCCTCTACGTATGCGCGCGCATGCGCAGACGTTACATTGAGGCCTTCCCTAGCAAACTCGTCACCGGGGCGCCTCCTAGCCACGGTGACGTCATTAGGGCCTGCGCGATGCGCAACACTTGCATCTGACTCTGGCCCGCTTGCGCTCCTCCCGACCACCTCAATGCATCGCGCACTGCTGCTGCCCCCCTGCCCCAAAGGTATCTCATCCACGCTGTGTGTGGGGCTCCCAGAGAACAGGACCGGGCTACCGCTGCTACCCTCAAGAGAGATGCCTGCCCCATCACCCCTCCAGTGCCGCTATCCTGTTACCCCTGCATGGGGTGCTGACCTCCTGCTGACTTACCTGTACCACCGCCAAAGCACCAACCTCCACTGCTCCAACTCCGGATACCACCTCTCCTTGGGCTGTCTGTTCATCCCTCCTGGTCTTCTCCATCTTCCTGATCTTCTTTTGGGCTTGGATTGCCCTAGTCTTCCAGACCGTCTCTCCTTCCTCCAAGTACCTCCTGGGGATTCTTCTGTTCCTCGCCGTCATCTTCAAGCTTCTTCCTGCAAACAAAGAAAAAAGGTTAGTGACTCCCTCCTGCAGTCCCTCTCCTTATAACACCTTCCCCCCAGCCCCTCCCTGAGCCTTCTCCTGACCAATGTCTTCTCTCCTTATCTCTCCTGCAACCCCCACACATAGCACACCAACTACACTATTGTTCTCTCCCAGCAGCCCCTCCCTTATGACGTTCCCTTCACAGTTGTTCACTACACTAGTTTTACCTAGTGATTTAGCACATATTCTCCAATTGTTAATAGTGGGGTATAAGCCAGCCAAAAGCTACACTTTCCTGCAGAATATGTAGGTCTGCTCTTAATTTTACTCTCATACATGCTTTGTAAATGCGGGCCCTCTTGTGAAAAAAAAATGCCCCCCCATTTCATTCGTTCTGGAGCCGACCCTGCAGTAATTTTAACATCCCCTTTTTTCTCAAAAAAAAAAAAAAAAAAAAGTTATAAATAAAAAAATAAAGAAAGAACAGACAGTGGATAATATTGTAACATACACTTAAACTTAGAACAGTTTATCTCTATAGTCTATGTGCACAAGGCCTAGGTCAGAGCCTAGATTTTAGTCACAGTTATGTTTTCTGCAATAAGTCCGCCTTTGGATTAGGTAATTCCTTGCTGAATAATCTCTCACTGAATCCTCACATTGCCTCTTGGAAGGTGGCCTTCTAGAGGGCCATAGAGTATTTGGTTCAGGAGAAATCGTCTGTGGAGGAGTACCCAACAGTTGTTGATCACCTGTGATATTTTGTTGTTGGACAGAATCATTCTGAGGTTGATCTGTTTCAGTTGTGTTCACTGTATTTTCATCCTCAGAAAACTCAGGTGGGCACCACACTCCATGCCAGATATCCTCACCATCTGAATCCTTGGATATTTGTGTAGCTGGTTGAGATCTATGTCTCACTTTTTCTACATGGCGTCAAACTGTACCACCAGCTTGTAGTTGAACTTTAAACATTCTGTTGCCCATGCCTTGTATTATGACAGCTGGAATCCATTTATTCTGACCACAGTAGTTTCTAACCCATACGCTATCATGAAGAACACTAGAAGTGTTCAACTCTTGTTTGGGATGTTCTGGTCTAACTTTATCCAGTGGAGTTCTCCGGCTTCTTCCAAACATTAACATTGCAGGTAGTGGCATGGGGAGTGTTTCGATAGTTAAATAAAAAGTTAGAAAGGGAGTTTGGATTCAATTTTGATTTGTGAGAGACAGCTAAATGACATTTTAAAGTTTGTACAAATCTTTCAGCCTGTCCATTAGAGGCTGGAAAATATGGAGCTGTCTTACAGTGTTTGATGTTATTTGTAGCTAGAAATGTTTCAAATTCCTGTGATATGAACTGTTGACCATTGTCTCAGACTAAAGTTTGTGGCAGTCCAAATCTTGCAAACATACTGGAAAGAACAACAATGGTTTGTTGTGTTGTAGCACTTGACATTTGAACTACTTCTGGCCACTTGGAATGAGCATCCACAGCCACCAAATACATATGTCAATCCACTGACCCTGCAAAATCAACATGGATTCTTGTCCAAGGTTCATTTGGCCATGGCCAAGTTTTTGAGCAGCCCCTGCTGGGATTCCGTTGTGTCTGTGCACATGTTTTGCAAGCAGCTACATAAGAAGCAATATCTGTATCCAATTTAGGCCACCAAAAATATTCTTGTACTCTTTGCTTCATTTTTACTACACTCTGATGTGAGCTGTGTAGTAACTTTAATGCTAACGTTTGCAGTAAAGTCGGAATTATCACTCTTGACCCCCATAACAGACAGCCTGAGTCATGCACAATTTCCTTCTTCGTTGTAAAATATGGCTGAAGGTCAGAGCGAACTGCTTTAGGCCACCCATGTTGAACAAAATACTTAATTTCCTGTAAGGTAGAATCAGAGCATGAAAAATACCGATATTGGCGCTGTAGTGGTGGAGAACTCTGCAGATCAGAGTATAGATGAAAAGCCAGTTGTCCCTGTTTAGGAGGAGATGCACACACGCAGAGTGCTAGTGGTTCAATCCAGGAAGTGAATCCGGATCCTTTGTGATGTCATCAGGATGGACTGCTGCCCGTAGTGATGAGTGTGCACTTCCAAATTGCACTCAATTGAAGAAGACAGCTGTATGAGATAAAGAACAGACGCAGCCCGATTCATGCAGAGTATTTATTATACAGTAAGTATATGACAAGATGTATACTCACTAGCGTTTAAAAACAAATGCAGCAAATAGAATAAAACAGTAATTCCAGTGTGATTCTTGTATCCTGTGTAGAAACAACCACCTCAGTCGAAATAAACCAAGTCTGGAAGTTAGATGTCAAAGAATATTAGGACACTACCGGTAAGGTTTAAAAGAACTCTACGTACGTTTCGTCTGATAATGCTCAGACTTTTTCAAGAGTTTAAAAATTGTATCCAAACACAGGGCTCAAACCAGTTTTTTAAAAAGAGCCTCTATGATTGGGACCTCAAATTTAGCCAATCGCATGTCTTGTACAATGCACATGACTATGCTAATTGGATAAATATGTAAGCCTCTTAAAAGGTGTACCACCTAGGGTTATGCACCCTGTGAAAAAGTATTTAGGTGTACATAGGGTTATACACCCCAGAAACATTTTTTTAAAAATATAAAAAATCCAGAATTGAGAACATCTAACAGACAATATTTAAAACACCTGTATAAAAACACGTTTACAATTGCAGCTTACATAGAACATTAAAAATTAAGAATTGATGCAAAAATAGTAACCCCCATATTTGTATACCATATGCCCTACAACCTGTGCAAACATAATTATAAATGTAATTATAAATATACTAACAAATAGAGAATATAAAAATAATTATAACAGTAATTGTAAATTAAAATTTATAAAATACAAAATATCATTTTACATGAATAAGTATGTTTCAATACACATTAATAACACAGATGCATAGTAGAACAGTAGGCTTAGTGGAGGAGTGATAATCTAAACTCAGTAACAAAAAAACAGGCCATTGTTCACATAAAGGCCTGTAGATCTAGTTCTATATTTAGACCCTGAGGATGCATGGAGTCAAGTTGATAAATCCAATATGATTCCCTGCGTCTCAGGGTGAGAAGTCTATTTGGATATCTGTTTGGTGGAATCCAATCTATGATTTGTATTTTCAGGCTATTGGGATCTTTATTGTGCCTTATTCTAAAGTGTTCAGATACGCTGTGGATTTACATCTTGTGATATACTTACTGTATAATAAATACTCTGCATTTGAATCAGAATCATGAGCATGTGTAAGTAGCAATCACTTTGGAGTTTCTATGATTTCAGAAGATGCTGTCATGATGTACCATTGGTAATGGTACAAACATATCCACATTCGTATGATCACTGTGGCATTGATTTTTAATGGAGTAGTTGTAAGCCGCCAGCTGAAGTGCATAGCGCTGAAGTCGAGCAGCTGTTGTATTGGAGATACCCTTCTGAGGGTGCAGAATGGACAAAAGTGGTTTATGATCCCGATCAGAGTAAAAGGTCTGCCATATATATATATATATATATAAATTTGGAATGTCTTCACTCTCAGATGTAGTTAGAGATCTGGACGCAAAAGACACAGGACGTTCAGAACTATTGGGCATAATGTGTGAAAGTACTGTGCCCAAACCATATGGTGAAGCATCACAGGCTAGTACCAAAGGCTTCTTAAGGTCATAGTGGACAAGGAGTCTTGATTCCAGAAGAAGTTGCTTAGAGCATTCAAATGCTCGTGTACATAAGTCAGTCCAGGCCCACTGGTTTTTACTATCTGAAAGGCGGTGTAGTAGATATAGTAAATGAGCCAAATTTGGTAAAAATATGTGATAGTAATTGAGCAACTCCAAATAAGAACGTAGCTGAGATACATTAACAGGGGTGGGAGCATGGACCAGTGCTTTCACTTTTTCAGCAGTTGTATGTAGACCAGTCTTTTCCACTACATGTGCACAATATTCTAAACTCTCACGGAAGAACTCAGACTTTTCCATGTTAACTTTCAGTCCGAATTCCTGTAGGCGCTGTAAAAAAGCTTCAACATTGGCTTTATAAGCAGCATCATTTTCACCAGTGATAAGCATGTCATCTAACATACAGTGGGTATGTGGAATACCTGCCAGGATCTCATCCATTATCCGTTGTCACACTGCAGGTGCTGGGGCAATTCCAAACACCATCCGTGTATACTGAAAAAGTCCTTTGTGAGTGTTGATAGTTAACAGGTGTCTGGAGTCTGTATGTACCTCTAACTGTAAGTACGCTTGATGCAAGTCAATTTTTGTAAATCTTTCACCCCCTGCCAGAGAACTAAACAATTCTTCAATCCGTGGTAAAGGATACTGATCCACAAGTAATTGAGAGTTAAGGCCCACTCTGAAATCTCCACAGATCTCCACATTTTTTTTTCTGACAGGAACTATTGGGGAAGCCCATTCACTGCTAGAAACTGGAACAATAATCCTCTGATTTTGTAGAATTTCTAGTTCTGCTTCAATTTTAGGTTTAAGTGCACATTGTACAACTCTTGGTTTACAAATTTTTGGAATAGCATTTTCTTTTAAGTGAAGCTAAATCTGCTTGTCTTTCACTAAACCTTGGGTCCCATCAAAGTCTAAGGCATGGGTCGCCAATCTTTCGGATCTCAGGATAGATAGATATATAGATATAGATAACACATACACACATACTGTACATAACTAGTATAACCCTAGCTAAGTTCACATTATGTATATATTTACATATTTTTAAGAATTATTTTTTGGAATTAACTAACTGAAGGACAGAAATTAGAAAATACTTCCATATGACAGATGAAGGGTGATTGCCAACTTTTGAGGCAGAAAGTGGGGGGGGGGAAGTTACCTCCCCAGTTAGGAATTATTCAAAACTACTTATGATCATGAAGAGACATTGGAGTCATAAATTAAGTTTATATCAGAAAGCTCTCAATATGGATGTGAGCTAACCACAACTGATGTTACTGGCAATTACTATAATACTGGTGGGATATGGCTGATCTGCTGGATGGCAATTACTGGAATTCAGGTGGAATGACTTTGTGCGCGGGAAAATTATTAGAATGAAAAATAATTAATATTTCATAAAAAAAATGCTATAGCGAATCATGTCCGCCCTGCATCGCTAAATGCCGACAGCATACGCTGTCGGCATTTAACATTGTACAATCAGTTCTAGTGATCAGGTCGGCTAATCGTATACGATAGGGCAGATTGATGTCCGCCGCCTCAGAGCTGGCGGATGAGTTAAGGAGGAGCAACGGTCTTAAGACTGCTGTTTCCGGCAAGCCTGAAGGCTTGCGTGGAAACAGCTGCATGTCAGGGTGCCAGGAATCAGACTGAGACGAGAAGTGCAAAAATAATCACACCTTTATTAATAGCAAAAAATAATAAAAAGTCCACAAGTCAAATAACAAGCCAGGAGTCAAAACCAGAGCTGGTAGTCAGACGAGCCGAGTCAGACGAGCCGGAATCAGGAACAAGGAAAACAGCAGAGTCAGGAACAAGCCAGGGATCAGGAACCAGGAAGGATGTCAGGCAGTCAGGTAATACACAGGAACTCTCACAAACAGGTCTGAGACAACGCAAAGGCAAAGCATACTGAACAGAGGCCCTTTAAATAATAAGTGATGACATCACAATTCTGAGACTGCATCCTTTCTCACACGGATGATGCACACCAGTCTGGCCATAAAAGGAAGTGCAGGAAATGAGCAGCATCCCCCACAATGCACCATAGTCAGGAAGAGAGGTGAATAAAATGGCTGCCAGCAGCACATGGCAAACACAACAGGGAAAAAACCCTGACAGTACCCTCCCCTCAATGACCCCTCCCCCGCGGGAGGACATAAGGCTTATTGGGGAAAAGGGCATGGAAGGCACGGAGGGGTGCAGGAGCATGAACATCAGAGGAAACCCAAGAACGCTCCTCCGGAACGTACCCCCTCCAGTGAACCAAATACTGTACACGGCCCCTGGACATACGAGAGTCAATAATGCTACTGACCTCATACTCCTCATGGTTGTCAACAAAAATAGGATGGGGATGAGGCAACACATTGGTAAACCGATTACAAACCAATGGTTTCAAGAGGGAGACATGAAAAACATTGGAGATGCGCATTGCAGGAGGAAGGTCAAGAGCGTAGGCCACAGGATTAACCCGTCGGAGTATACGAAAAGGACCAACATAACGGGGAGCCAATTTATTGGAAGGCACACGAAGGTTCAAGTTGCGGGAGGACAGCCAAACTCTCTCACCAACCTGGTAGGAAGGTGTGGGCAGATGCCTACGATCAGCCTGGAACTTTTGGCGCTGCATAGAACGATGAAGGCAATCCTGAATCTGCACCCACGTGGAACAGAGTTGCCGGAGATGCTCCTCCAAACCCGGAATACCCTGAGACATGAATGAATCGGGCAACAAGGATGGTTGAAACCCATAATTAGCCATGAACGGGGATAACTTGGAGGAAGCATTAATAGCACTATTACGAGCAAACTCTGCCCAAGGTAACAGTTCAGACCAATTATTGTGGTGATCTGAGACATAGCAACTAAGTAACTGTTCCAGAGCTCGATTAGACCGTTCCGCAGCCCCATTGGATTGAGGGTGATATGCCGAGGAGAAGGAAAGCTGGATCCCCATTTGAGCACATAAGGAACGCCAAAATCTGGTGACAAACTTGCTACCCCAGTCCGACACTATCTCCTTGGGTAACCCATGTAAACGGAAGACCTCCCGGGCAAAAATTGAAGCAAGCTCCTGAGCGGTAGGCAGCTTCATCAAGGGAATGCAATGTGACATTTTAGAAAAAGGGTCAACCACTATAAGGATAACAGTATTGCCATTGGAAACAGGGAGCTCGACAATGAAGTCCATGGAAAGATGTGTCCAAGGACGCTCACCATTAGCAATAGGTTGAAGAAGACCCACAGGAAGATGTCGAGAAGTCTTATTCTGTGCACAAACTGAGCAGGAGGCAACATACGCAGCAACATCAGAACGAAGACCTGGCCACCAGAATTGTCGAGTGACAGACCAAATCATTTGGTTCTTGCCTGGGTGACCTGCGACTTTAGGATAGTGGTAAGTGTGCAAAAGTTTAGTTTGAAGATTCTCAGGAACAAAACACTTACCACTAGGTTTCTCAGGAGGTGCATTGGTTTGTGCAGCCAGGATCTCCTCCCCAAAGGGAGAAGTCAAATTAGTATGTATGGTAGCCAAAATATGGTCAGGAGGTATAACAGGAGTAGGAACAGACTCCTCCTTGGACAGAGGCGAAAATTGTCGAGAGAGGGCATCAGCCCTAACATTCTTACTACCAGGCAGGTAGGAGACCACATAATTAAACCGAGACAAAAATAGCGACAACGTTTTGCTTCAGATAGATAAGTTAAATTCTTGTGGTCAGTAAGAATGATCACTGGCACGCTAGTACCCTCGAGAAGATGCCTCCATTCCTTGAGTGCCAAAATTATGGCCAGTAATTCCCTGTCACCAATTTCATAATTGCACTCCGCTGGAGACAATTTCTTAGAGAAGAAACCACACGGATGCAAGGAACCATCAGGCGTAGGACGCTGAGACAAGAGGGCACCTACTCCAGTCTCAGACGCATCGACCTCAAGAACGAAAGGCAGGACAGGGTTAGGATGAACCAGAACTGGAGCAGCAGCAAAGGCAGTCTTAAGACTATGGAAGTGGGATGTATAAGCGCCTACTCTATACCTATAGCCCAGGCGAGGTGCGTCCAGCAAGCACCTAAAAGTGCAATGGGTAAGGGAAAAAAACCCAGGCGCCAACTATACGAAGGCTTCGTATAGTTGGCGCCTGGATTTTTTTCCCTTACCCAGTCTTAAGACTATCAAAGGCCTTAATGGCAGTAGGTGACCAATGGAGTGGATAATTCTCTTTACGGGTCATGTCTGTGATAGGTTTAACCAAGGAAGAAAAGTTCTTAATAAACTTTCTATAGTAATTGGCGAACCTCAAAAAACGTTGAATAGACTGAAGACCAACTGGGCGAGGCCACTGCAGAACTGCAGATAACTTGTGAGGATCAATGGAGAACCCTGCAACGGAGATAATATAACCTAGGAAGGTTACTTGAGTCTGATGGAACTCACATTTCTCGAGTTTACAAAAAAGGCCGTTCTCACGTAGTCTCTGAAGAACCCGTGTAACATCAGAACGATGAGCCTCAAGTGTGGGTGAGTGTATGAGGATGTCGTCTAAGTACACCACAACACACTGTTGCAACATATCTCGTAGGACATCATTAATAAATTCCTGAAAAACAGCAGGAGCATTACATAGGCCAAAGGATATTACAAGATACTCATAATGCCCGCTCCTGGTGTAAAATGCTGTTTTCCATTCGTGAGCCTCCTTAATCCTAACGAGATTGTACGCTCCTCTCAAATCAAGTTTAGGAAAGACCGTAGCTCCCTTGAGGCGGTCAAAGAGTTCCGTAATGAGTGGAATAGGGTAAGCATTCTTAATGGTAAGACGATTACATGGTCTTAACTCGCCACCCTTTTTCTTCCCAAAGAAGAAGCCAGCACCTTCAGGCGAGCAGGATTTGCGGATGATCCCCTGCGACAGAGCATCGGCAACATACTACTCCATAGCACAATTCTCTGCAACAGACAGAGGGTACACCCGGCCCAGAGGAGGAATGGCTCCGGGTTGCAGGTCTATGGCACAATCGTAAGACCGGTGAGGAGGCACGTCTAGGAACTCTCGGTACTCCTCTGGCAATTGAGATACCGAAGAAGTGCACAAGACTTTAACTGGTTTCTGAAGCCAAGTGGAAATACATTGCAGGGACCACAACAAAATTTCGGACCTGCGCCAGTCGAGACTGGGATTGTGCTTTTGGAGCCAGGGATAACCCAGAACAACTGGAAAATGCGGAGAGTTTATCACCTGGAACTGGAGGGTTTCAAAATGGAGAGCCCTAACAGCCATGGACAACGGAGCAGTTTCGTGAGTAACGAGTACAGGCTGTAGGGGCCTGCCATCAATGGCCTCAATAGCAAGCGGAACGGACCGAGGCAAAACAGAAATGGAGTGCTTTGATACAAAAGCACTGTCAATGAAATAGGCTCTTGTTGACTCCGGTGCTGCAGGCTGAGTGACTATGGAGGAGTCCAACCAGGAAAGGACAACCGTGATCAAAGGTTTCTCCTTAAGCGGTTCCGGGGACGAGGATAAACCCCCCAAGGTCTGCCCCCGACAGGACCTTAGGTGTGAGCGTTTCCCGGCCGTGTAGGACAAGACTTCAAAAAGTGGCCCTGTAACCTACAATAGAGGCAGAGCCCCTCCCTCCTCCTAAAGGCCCTCTCCGCCACGGAGAGACGCGTGAATCCCAACTGCATCGGCTCAGCAGTACCTGGTGACTCGGGACCAGGAGGCATGGGAGGAGAAGGAGGCATGGGTGGGAACGAACACGTAGGAGACAATGGAACAGGAGGCTTCCGCAAGCGCTCCTTGAAAGAGGGCCTCTCTCTGAGTCTGATGTCAATTAGGATAAAAAAAGACACCAATGCCTCAAGATCCTCTGGTAAATCTCTGGCAGCAACTTCGTCTTTAATCGCATCAGAGAGCCCATTAAAGAAGGTGGCAACAAGGGCTTCATTGTTCCAACCTACCTCTGCGGCAAGCGTATGGAACTCAATAGCATACTGAGCAACAGATCTTGTATCTTGCTGAATGGACATGAGTCCTTTAGCAGCAGAGGAGGAGCGAGCTGGAACATCAAATACCCTTCAAAAGGAGGCCACAAATTCAGGGTAATTTGAAATCACAGGTTTATTAGTCTCCCACAAGGGATTAGCCCAGGCAAGAGCTGTGTCAGAGAGTAACGAGATGAGAATTCCCACCTTAGCTCTGTCAGAGGGAAACGCCTGAGGTAACATCTCAAAGTAAATGCCAACCTAGTTCAAAAACCCTCTGCACTGAATAGGATCGCCTCCATATCACTGAGGTAGAGGTGCAGAACCGGACATGCTCCTGGTAGGCATAGGTGCAGCAGCGGAAACAGGAGCAGTCATAACTTGCGGGACACTTTGGTCCAAATGTGCAGTGCGAGTCAGCAGAGTTAGCAGGGCTAGTACAAATTGATCCAAGCGGTGATCCTGTACATCCATCCTGGAAATGATGGCAGGTAAAGGTGGATAATTAGCAGCATCAGGATTCATGGCCTTTGTGTAATGTCAGGGTGCCAGGAATCAGACTGAGACGAGAAGTGCAAAAATAATCACACCATTATTAATAGCAAAAAATAATAAAAAGTCCACAAGTCAAATAACAAGCCAGGAGTCAAAACCAGAGCTGGTAGTCAGACGAGCGGAGTCAGGAGCCAAAGCGAATAGTCAGACAAGCCGGAATCAGGAACAAGGAAAACAGCAGAGTCACGAACAAGCCAGGGATCAGGAACCAGGAAGGACGTCAGGCAGCCAGGTCATACACAGGAACTCTCACAAACAGGTCTGAAACAACGCAAAGGCAAAGCATACTGAACAGAGGCCCTTTAAATAATAAGTGATGACATCACAATTCTGAGACTGCATCCTGTCTCACACGGATGATGCACACCAGTCTGGCCATAAAAGGAAGTGCAGGAAATGAGCAGCATCCCCCACAATGCACCATAGTCAGGAAGAGAGGTGAGTAAAATGGCTGCCAGCAGCACATGGCAAACACAACAGGTGAAAAACCCTGACACTGCATCAAGCTCCATTCGGAGCTTGATGAATCGACCCCTTATATTTGTGCTTTAGTAAATTAATCCAAGTAGAATTTGAATTGCCACTTTGGTCCAGTAGTTTAAGCGGTAACTGTTGTGGTAACTTTGGCATGCCCAATGCTTGGATCCAGGATCTACCAAACAAAGGTGGTCCTCCTTTAGGTAAAATCTAGAGGCGTAGCTTTTTAGTTATACCATTAAATGTCACCGTAGGTGATACACACCCAATAGGCTTTATTATTTCATTTGAATATGTATGCATGGTGACAGCTGTTGGAACAATTGCTTGCCTTAGTCCAAGGCTGTTCGCCTCAGCAGCTGTAATAACAGAGACTGCTGCTCCTGTATCAACTTCCATAATGATAGGTTTACCATCTATATTCACCTTTGCTTGCAGTTCTGGAATTTTATTTTCATGGCTGTAGATGTGTAATGTGTATAATGGTTTGTCTTCCTCCGAATCTGTGTGTGGTGTATCTACTTGCACATGAAAAGCTGCACGTGACTTGCTGCCTTATTTACTTTTATCTCTGTCTAAGGAACTTCTGCACACTCTCTTTGTATGACCAATATTCCCACACCCATAGCAGGTGCTGTTCTTAAACCTGCAGGTATTTGCTGTGTGATTTGTGTCACCACATCTGTAATGTGCTGTCTGTGGCCCTTGTCTAGCTGGATACTGTTTATTTAGGTGCACACTTGTATGAAAAACATCGACTTCTTTTTCCTTATCACAAACTGCCTGTGCTGGGGCCTGGAGCATTTGTGCATCTTTAGTAACAAGTTCCATGACTGTAGCTATCTCTATAGCACGCTTTAGTGTTAAATAATCCTCTTCTAATAGTCTCTTTTGTATTGTACAGTCCATGAGTCCAATAACAAACATATTACGGGAAGCAGTGTTTAAATAATCCCCAAATCTGCAAGTACTTGCTAGTTGTTTGAAAATGATCACATAAATTTTAATGTCTTCATGCTGCAATTGCTTGCATGTGTAAAATTTAAAGCGTTCTGCTATCTCCAGAGGCTTAGGTAGGTAGTGGTCAGATAACAGACAGATCAGGTCAGACAGAGGTTTAGCATTAGGTTTATCTGGTGAGAGAATGTCCCTTAATGTAGTGTAAGCTGCTAAGTCTATAGTTGTCAGAAACACAACCACTTACTTATCAGCTCCTATGTTATTTGCTATACAATATAACTCAAACTGTTCAACCCATTTGTCCCATCTGTCTGTGCCTGGTGCAAATATAGGTAAGGTGCCAATAAGTGCCATTATATGTGTGTTATCTGTTTGTGTCTGGTGCAAACACAGGTAAGGTGCCAATAAGTGCCATTATATGTGTGTTATCTGTCTGTGTCTGGTACAAACACAGATAAGGTGCCAATAAGTACCATTATATGTGTGTTATCTGTCTGTGCCTGGTACAAAATCAAGGATATATCAGAGCGCCAACTGGTGGAGGCAGGGGCCTAATAAACCAAATGTAGTCTCTCCAAGATATTTGCGAGAAAATTTATTGCAATATATTAATTAAAATATATTAATTAAAATATAGGTTATTAAAATTGAACAGCTGGTTAATTAAAACCTGATATTGTACAATAACAATAAATGACCATGGAACTGACAAATAAATTATAATGTCAAAAAATGCAATGTAATAGATACAAGGTTAAAAAATATACAATGTTAAAAAAGTTAGTCCGTCATGGATCCATGTAAAAACAATACTAATAAATGCAATACACAATTGAATGACCTCGGTATCAGTGGATGTTACAAAAGATTAAACTGATACACAGTAATTCCTAAGACAGGTAAATCTTGCTGGTATAAAAGTAAATACTTCAAATTTCTCAAATTAACACTGTGTCTGGTACAAACACAGGTAAGGTGCCAATAAGTGCCATTATATGTGTGTTATCTGTCTGTGTCTGGTGCAAACACAGATAAGGTGCCAATAAGTACCATTATATGTGTGTTATCTGTCTGTGTCTGGTGCAAACACAGATAAGGTGCCAATAAGTGCCATTATATGTGTGTTATCTGTTTGTGTCTGGCGTAAACACAGGTAAGGTGCCAATAAGTGCCATTATATGTGTGTTATCTGTTTGTGTCTGGTGCAAACACAGGTACGGTGCCAATAAGTGCCATTATATGTGTGTTATCTGTTTGTGTCTGGTGCAAACACAGGTACGGTGCCAATAAGTGCCATTATATGTGTGTTATCTGTCTGTGTCTGGTGCAAACACAGGTAAGGTGCCAATAATTGCCATTATATGTGTGTTATCTGTCTGTGTCTGGTGTAAATACAGGTAAGGTGCCAATAAGTGCCATTATATGTGTGTTATCTGTCTGTGTCTGGTGCAAACACAGGTAAGGTGCCACTAAGTGCCATTATATGTGTGTTATCTGTCTGTGTCTGGTACAAACACAGGTAAGGTGCCTATAAGTGCCATTATAGGGCCAGACCACAGATCCTCGTCACCAGCTGTTATGTTCTCTGTGTAGTCAGGATTAGAACATTCAGTTGTGTGCTGTTACCTTGTGTCTTGCACATATCACTGAGACGCTGCAGCAGCTACTTCAGTCAAACTTTTATTCAGCCACAACCACATGGCTTCTTTACTAACAGGTTCCTCAGTAAAACTAAACATGGCTTCTGATGATGTCACAGAGACCCAGACACACCCAGAGGGTGTGGTCAGCTAAGCTTAAAGGGACACTGAACCCAAATGTTTTCTTTTGTGATTCAGATAGAGCATGCAATTTTTTTTACTCCTATTATCAAATTTTCTTCATTCTCTTGGTATCTTTATTTGAAAAGCAAGAATGTAAGTTTAGATGCCGGCCCATTTTTGGTGAACAACCTGGGTTGTTCTTGCTGATTGGTCGATTAATTTACCCGACCAATAAACAAGTGCTGTCCAGGGTCTGAACCAAAAAAAATAGCTTAGATGCCTTCTTTTTAAAATAAAGATAGCAAGAGAGCAAAGAAAAATTGATAATAGGAGTAATTAGGGTTCAGTGTCCCTTTAAAGCTACAATGATGAGACAATGTTAGTGCAAAGATACAGTAAAAGCTGCAGTAATCTTAACAATAAGCAGTGTATGTATTTGGGGTGTGTGTGTATGTACTGTTTGGGGTGTGTGTGTATGTACTGTTTAGGGGGTGTATGTACTGTTTGAGCAGGGTGTATGTACTGTTTGAGCAGGGTGTATGTACTGTTTGAGCAGGGTGTATGTACTGTTTGGGGTGTGTGTGTATGTACTGTTTGGTGTGTGTGTATGTACTGTTTGGGGTGTGTGTGTATGTACTGTTTGGGGTGTGTGTGTATGTACTGTTTGGTGGGGTGTGTATGTACTGTTTGGGGGTTGTATGTACTGCTTTGGGGGTGTGTGTGTATGGACTGTTTGGGGAGTCTGTGTATGTACTGTTTGGGGTGTGTGTGTGTATGTACTGTTTGGTGTGTGTGTATGTACTGTTTGGTGGGGTGTGTATGTACTGTTTGGTGTGTGTGTATGTACTGTTTGGTGTGTGTGTATGTACTGTTTGGTGTGTGTGTATGTACTGTTTGGTGTGTGTGTATGTACTGTTTGGTGGGGTGTGTATGTACTGTTTGGTGTGTGTGTATGTACTGTTTGGTGTGTGTGTATGTACTGTTTGGTGGGGTGTGTATGTACTGTTTGGGGGTTGTATGTACTGCTTGGGGGGGTGTGTGTATGGACTGTTTGGGGAGTCTGTGTATGTACTGTTAGGGGTGTGTGTGTGTATGTACTGTTTGGTGTGTGTGCATGTACTGTTTGGTGTGTGTGTATGTACTGTTTGGTGTGTGTGTATGTACTGTTTGGTGTGCGTGTATGTACTGTTTGGTGTGTGTGTATGTACTGTTTGGTGGGGTGTGTATGTACTGTTTGGTGTGTGTGTATGTACTGTTTGGGGTGTGTGCATGTACTGTTTGGGGTGTTCGTGTATGTACTGTTTGGGGGGGTGTATGTACTGTTTGAGCGGGGTGTATGTACTGTTTGGGGTGTGTGTGTATGTACTGTTTGGTGGGGTGTGTATGTACTGTTTGGTGTGTGTGTATGTACTGTTTGGGGTGTGTGCATGTACTGTTTGGGGTGTTCGTGTATGTACTGTTTGGGGGGGTGTATGTACTGTTTGAGCGGGGTGTATGTACTGTTTGGGGTGTGTGTGTATGTACTGTTTGGGGGTTGTATGTACTGCTTGGGGGTGTGTGTGTATGGACTGTTTGGGGAGTCTGTGTATGTACTGTTAGGGGTGTGTGTGTGTATGTACTGTTTGGTGTGTGTGCATGTACTGTTTGGGGGGTGTGCATGTGCTGTTTGGGGTGTGTGCATGTACTGTTTGGGGTGTATGCATGTACTGTTTGGAGTGTGTGCATGTGCTGTTTGGGGTGTGTGCATGTACTGTTTGGAGTGCGTGCATGTACTGTTTGGGGTGTATGCATGTACTGTTTGGAGTGTGTGCATGTGCTGTTTGGGGTGTGTGCATGTGCTGTTTGGGGTGTGTGCATGTACTGTTTGGGGTGTGTGCATGTGCTGTTTGGGGTGTGTGCATGTGCTGTTTGGGGTGTGTGCATGTGCTGTTTGGGGTGTGTGCATGTACTGTTTGGGGTGTGTGCATGTGCTGTTTGGGGTGTGTGCATGTGCTGTTTGGGGTGTGTGCATGTACTGTTTGGGGTGTGTGCATGTACTGTTTGGGGTGTGTGCATGTGCTGTATATGGTGTGTACATGTGTTCTTTGGGGTGTGTATGTACTGTTTGGGGTAGGGTTGCCACCTGTCCCTTAAAATACAGAACACTTATAAGTTACACATGCTGCAGGGTGTGCAGGGAGGAATATGAATAGTGCTGTCCAGAAACACAATACATGTTCCTCCCTGCACACCCTGTAGCATGTGTAACTCATAATTGTCCAGGAAAACATGGCTGAGGTGGCAACCCTAGTTTGGGGTGTGTGCATTTACTGTTTGGGGGGTGTGCATGTGCTGTTTGGGGGGTGTGCATGTACTGTTTGGGGTGTGTGCATGTGCTGTTTGGGGTGTGTGCATGTGCTGTTTGGGGTGTGTGCATGTACTGTTTGGGGTGTGTGCATGTGCTGTTTGGGGTGTGTGCATGTACTGTTTGAGAACATGACAGCATTATATGCTTTTCCTCAGCAATTAAAGCAGTAGTTCTTTAAAGGGATAGTAAACCCAATTTACTTTTCTTTCATGATTCAGATAGAGCAGGCAATTTTAAGCAACTTTTTAAATTACTCCTATTATCAATTTTCCTTTTTTATCTTGGTATCTATATTTGAAAAGCAGGAATGTAAGCTTAAGAGACGGCTCATTTTTTGTTCAGAACCTGGGTTGCACTTGTGATTTGTGGCTACATTTAGCCACCAATAAGCAAGCGCTAGTCAGGGTGCTGAAACCAAAAATAGGCTGGCTCCTTAGTTTATATTTCTACTTTTTCAAATAAAGATACCAAGAGAATGAAGAAAAAATGATAATAGGAGTAATTTAGAAAGTTGCTTAAAATTGCCTGCTTTATCTGAATCATGAAAGAAAGAAAAAAATGTGGGTTTACTATCCCTTTAACTGTCTAACAAATATAAAGCATTTAATAACCTCTCCTGTACTAGGGACCTGGGGATAAATATGCCGCTGACTCAGGGCTGTGCAGAAAGATAAATTCAAGAACAATCTCAAGTTCCTTTCATGCCAGAGTTTTGTTTAACTCCATGTCTCCCACATCCTTCAGCAGTGACAGAATCCCACCAGTCCCTGTCAGTCACATGAATGTAATAGTGATTATCATGTTCATTTATACAGAGGCTTGCAAGCAATAATTAACACTTTATACACTTCAAATCATCTCCTGTTTCACTAACAGTTCATTCATTTCCTGTGCATTCCTTCACTTTCTCCTCTTCTCCAGCTATCTGATGTCATCACTCATAGCTCCTTCTTCCTAGCACGGACGTTTCCCATTTGTCATTGCCCTACGTGACTGAATACAAGGTGAGAATCCCAAAGACAGTCCAAGCTGACCTAAATCATCGAATGGAGCTAAGATTAATGGGAAAGATTACATAGACATCAGCTCAGTGTTCCAGGCACAGTACTGTTATACTGACATGTCAAACATGGTAACTTAAGGGCACATAGAGTGTACAACTTAAAAAAAAAAAAAACTTCACAATTTGATCTATTGGTATCCTTTGTTGAAAAACAGGTGAATGGGCTTAGGAGCATGCATGTGTCTGGAGTACTATATGAATGCAGTTTTTGTAATGTTATACATTGTGCACCTGCTGCTGCCATTTAGTGTTCAGAATAATTCCAGACACATGCACACTAGCTATCCAGGAATGATTTTCAGCAACGAATACCATGAGATCCAAGTAAATTTGATAATAGATGTAACTTGGAAACCTTTTAATAATGGTTCCTCCTTAATCATAAGGCTGGTGAGGTAGCTGAGATGGTAAATGCCCTGATAAAGGTTGATAAAATGAGTGCCATTAAATTGGGTAATAATAACAACTATTACTATTCAGCTGCCGATTTGGTTAATTCCAAGAGCAAGCGCTTTGAGTCCCACTGGGAGAATGGCGCTATATAAATACTAGTTATTTTTACTAGTTATTATTATCATGAAAGAAACCTGTTGGGTTTCAAATGATTTTAAAGGGATAGTACACACCAAAAATGTTATTGTTTAAAACGATAGATAATCCCTTTATTTACCACTAGTCCTAAACCCCATTCAGACGGGCCATTTTTTGCAGTACAGCGGTCCCACCCCTTGCTCTCTCTCTATCCCCCCTCTCTTTTGCTCTCTCTTTCTCCCCTCTCTTTTACTCTCTCTCTCTCCCCTCTCTTTTGCTCTCTCTCTCCCCCCTCTCTTTTGCTCTCTCTCTCCCCCCTCTCTTTTGCTCTCTCTCCCCCCTCTCTTTTGCTCTCTCTCTCCCCCCTCTCTTTTGCTCTCTCTTTCTCCCCCTCTCTTTTGCTCTCTCTCCCCCCTCTCTTTTGCTGTCTCTCTCCCCCTCTTTTGCTGTCTCTCTCCCCCTCTTTTACTGTCTCTCTCCCTCTCTTTTGCTCTCTCTCCCCCTCTTTTGCTGTCTCTCTCCCTCTCTTTTGCTCTCTCTCTCTTCCACCCCTCTCGTTTGCTCTCTCTCTCTTCTTGTTTGCTCTCTCTCCTCTCTTTTGCTGTCTTTCTCCCTCTCTCTTTTGCGCTCTCTCCCCCTCTCTTTTGCGCTCTCTCCCCCTCTCTTTTGAACTCTCTCCCCCTCTCTTTTGTGCTCTCTCCCCCCCTCTCTTTTGCGCTCTCTCCCCCCTCTCTTTTGCGCTCTCTCCCCCTCTCTTTTGCACTCTCTCCCCCTCTCTTTTGCACTCTCTCCCCCTCTCTTTTGCACTCTCTCCCCCTCTCTTTTGCACTCTCTCCCCCTCTTTTGCGCTCTCTCCCCCTCTTTTGCGCTCTCTCCCCCTCTCTTTTGCGCTCTCTCCCCCTCTCTTTTGTGCTCTCTCCCACTCTCTTTTGTGCTCTCTCCCCCTCTCTTTTGTGCTCTCTCCCCCCTCTTTTTTGTGCTCTCTCCCCCTCTTTTTGTGCTCTCTCCCCCCCTCTCTTTTGTGCTCTCTCCCCCCCCTCTGTTTTGTGCTCTCTCCCCCCTCTCTTTTGCGCTTTCTCCCCCTCTCTTCTGCGCTCTCTCCCCCTCTCTTTTGTGCTCTCTCCCCCCCTCTCTTTTGTGCTCTCTCCCCCTCTTTTGCTGTCTCTCTCCCTCTCTTTTGTACTCTCTCCCCCTCTCTTCTGCTCTCTCTATCCCCCCTCTTTAGAGCTCTCTATCTTGGCAGTCGGCCCCGGCATCTGACCCCGCCCGCGTCATGCCCGGCCCCGCCCACGTAAGACGGGGCCGCCCACATAAGGCCGGGGCCCGCCCATGTCGCACCTGCCCGCCACGCCCACTCCACCACACGCCAGATCAGTTGGAAGGCCAGGTGTGTTTGTCCTTGTGCGCAGTCTCTACTGCGCATGACAGCTTCGGACAAACACACTTGGCCTTTTATTATATAGGATTCCTCAGTTTTGCATAACCAACAGTGTTTTAGAAATATACTTTTTACCTCTGTAATTACCTTGTATCTAAGCCTCCGCAGACCGCCCCCTTATCTCAGATCTTTTGACAGACTACTTCAGTCAAACTTTTAGTCAGCCACAACCACATGGCTTCTTTACTAACTGGTTCCTCAGTAAAACTAAACATGGCTTCTGATGATGCCACAGAGACCCAGACACACCCAGAGGGTGTGGTCAGCTAAGCATAAAGGGACAGTCAACACCAGAACTTTTGTTGTTTAAAATGAAAGATAATTCCTTTATTACCCATTCCCCAGCTTTACATAACCAGAACAGTTATAATAATACACGTTTTACCTCTGTAATTAACTTGTATTTAAGCCTCTGCAGACTGCCCCCTTATTTAAGTTCTTTTGACAGACCTGCAGTTTAGCCAATCAGTGCTCACTCCTAGGTAACTTCACTTGCATGAGCTCAATGTTATCTATATGAAACACATGAACTAATGCCCATATTTTCTACTCTTATTTGGAAGAGCCAATATGGATTTGCTACTGGAGTAGACAAGACTTGTTAACAAAACATGCATTGTTTTAGAATATCTTATCACCTC
Organism: Bombina bombina; assembly: GCF_027579735.1. Classification (NCBI taxonomy): domain Eukaryota; kingdom Metazoa; phylum Chordata; class Amphibia; order Anura; family Bombinatoridae; genus Bombina; species Bombina bombina. The sequence continues at coordinate 261,407,112 of NC_069505.1, read as the reverse complement.
CACTTGAGGCCAGTTTGGGACAGATATATGGCGTGGTTAGGTTTGTAATATATGTAGTGTGCACTTACAATTCTCAGATTTGGACAAATCAAAATGTTCACACAAAAAAGGGGCAAAATAAATTATGAAAGTTTATTGCAATGTATTTTACTATGCATAATTAAAGGGACATAATAGCCATATGCTAAATCACCTGAAAGTGATGCAGCATAGCTGAAAAACTGACAGGAAAATATCACATCTCTATGTAAAGAAGGAAGATATTTTACTTAAAGGGACACTAAACCCAATTTTTTTTTCTTTCATGATTCAGATAGAGCATGCAATTTTAAGCAACTTTCTAATTTACTCCTATTATCATTTTTTCTTTGCTCTCGTGCTATCTTTATTTGAAAAAGAAGGCATCTAAGCTAAGGAGTTAGCAAATTTTTGGTTTAGTACACTGGACAGCACTTGTTTATTGGTGTTGTCCAATCAGCAAGGACAACCCAGGTTGTGAACCAAAAATGGTCTGGCTTCTAAACCTACATTCTTGCTTTTTAAGTAACGATAGCAAGAGAATGAAGAAAAGTTAATAATAGGAGTAAATTAGAAAGTTGCTTAAAATTGCATGCTCTATCTGAATCATGAAAGAATTTTTTTGGGTTCAGTGTCCCTTTAATCTCACAACAGTAAGTGCTCTGTGAACAGTTCTTCAGCTTCTGTCAGCTGCATGTAAAAATAAATAAATAGAACAGCCAATCAGCTTCATGCTGATGTCACACTTTGCTTTACTCTGATCTAATGAGATTTTGTGAGATTTCATAGTAAACTTCCTTAAACAGAGGACAGAAATTCCATACTTTGCTGCATATGCCAATGGAATGCTCCCTTGCAAGTCCCAGGACTAGCATCCTGATTGGCTGCTTAAAGATTATTTACAATGGAATGTGGCTACTAATGAAATTAGAGGTAAAATATCTTCCTTTTTTACAGATGTTCAGGAAATACCCACCTAATTTTGAACTGATAAAAACAAACTTTTAGTAAACAACTAACTCCCACCCAGGAAAATGACAACAATCTGTATTAAATGCGTTTTTATTATTAATGTGCCAACAATAATTTTATATTGTTGTATAGTCTTTATAATTAAAGTTAAACACTTCAACTGCTCATCAATTTGTTTTGACTATATCTAAATAATGCCGGCTTTTAAACTGGAAAGCATGTGTATGTGTTACATACAACTGCCCACAATACTCTGGTTTTCTGGAGGAAGCCAAGAACCGGTGCTCCTATACAGATGATTGAACTAAAAAAGCCAGCAAGACAATGAGATTGGCCGCCTAGTGTGCACAGCTAAGCATTCATGTGAGTAAAAGAGGGCGGTTTCTGTTCATTGTGATATTGGGGACAATAAGGCTTTGCCAGGAACTATCTCATGCTGCTTATATTAAATCTCTGTTACAGCCTCTCATTAGCCAGATGAGGTTTAGCCTACACCACTTCATCTGCAATTCAAGGGGTGGAATGGGAGAAACCAATGGCAGCCATAGTTATAGCTGGCAATACAATGTTAACCCTTTCACTTTATTAAATCTATCTCAGCAGGAGAAAAATGCATTTTGTTCAGCTTCTGATAAATCCCTTTCACACAGGTTGCAAGATTATAAACCCCTTGTTGGTGATCAGAACATCTGCTGAACTCACTGTACAGCCCATGATCGGATAAGGCAGGCAAATGAAGGGTTAAATACTCATTAGGCAGAGCTGTTCAATTTATTGACTACTGGTGTTTGCATTGAATGGAGATAAGATGCACAATAATGTGACCCCTCTAGAAGCACTTGAAACATCCAAACATTGTCCAAATACATTATTTGTTTTCATTCTTTACGGTGTGTTTATATTTCCAGCATCACTTGCATTTGGTTAAACTCTATTTGGTGTTTAACGAGCATTTAGATGTGTCACAGTCTCAGCCCTAACATTAAGCAAAACACACATGTAAAATATAGTCTTACATTACTTTGCTTTACTCTGACGTTGGCTGTCATTTTGTGTGATAGCTCATATAATAGTAATGCTTTAATTAGCTTCACTGTTTTTTACTTGTAAACTTGTGATTAGGGCAAAGCAACAAATGTAATAATCATATAGAAGTAATGTATTTTTGTTATATAAGCAGATAATTACCTACATTAGCATTTAACTGGCATGCTCTGCAATATGTCACAGGGCACCAGTGGTACTTTCAGCACCTTGGCCAGCACCAGTTGCACCTCAGGGCACCAGTCCTACTTTCAGCACCTTGGCCAGCAGCAGCTGCACGTCAGGGCACTAGTGGTACTTTCAGCACCTTGGCCAGCAGCAGCTGCACGTCAGGGCACTAGTGGTACTTTCAGCACCTTGGCCAGCAGCAGCTGCACCTCAGGGCACTAGTGGTACTTTCAGCACCTTGGCCAGCAGCAGCTGCACCTCAGGGCACTAGTGGTACTTTCAGCACCTTGGCCAGCAGCAGCTGCACATCAGGGCACTAGTGGTACTTTCAGCACCTTGGCCAGCAGCAGCTGCACGTCAGGGCACTAGTGGTACTTTCAGCACCTTGGCCAGCAGCAGATGCACCTCAGGGCACTAGTGGTACTTTCAGCACCTTGGCCAGCAGCAGCTGCACCTCAGGGCACTAGTGGTACTTTTTCAGCACCTTGGCCAGCAGCAGATGCACCTCAGGGCACTAGTGGTACTTTCAGCACCTTGGCCAGCAGCAGCTGCACATCAGGGCACCAGTGGTACTTTCAGCACCTTGGCCAGCAGCAGCTGCACGTCAGGGCACTAGTGGTACTTTCAGCAAATTTGCCAGCAGCAGGTGCACCTCAGGACACCAGTGGTACTTTCAGTACCTTGGCCAGAAGCAGTTGCACCTCAGGGCACTAGTGATACTTTCAGCATCTTGGCCAGCTGTATACTATCTACACCTTCAGTATCTCACAGGCACATTCAGCACCTTGGCCAGCGGTATACTATCTACACCTTCAGTATCTCACAGGCACATTCAGCACCTTGGCCAGCGGTATACTATCTACACCTTCAGTATCTCACAGGCACATTTAGCACCTTGGCCAGCTGTATACTATCTACACCTTCAGTATCTCACAGGCACATTCAGCACCTTGGCCAGCGGTATACTATCTACACCTTCAGTATCTCACAGGCACATTTAGCACCTTGGCCAGCGGTATACTATCTACACCTTCGGTATCTCATAGGCACATTTAGCACCTTGGCCAGCTGTATACTATCTACACCTTCAGTATCTCACAGGCACATTTAGCACCTTGGCCAGCTGTATACTATCTACACCTTCAGTATCTCACAGGCACATTTAGCACCTTGGCCAGCGGTATACTATCTACACCTTCAGTAACTCACAGGCACATTTAGCACCTTGGCCAGCGGTATACTATCTACACTTTCGGTATCTCATAGGCACATTTAGCACCTTGGCCAGCGGTATACTATCTACACCTTCAGTAACTCACAGGCACATTTAGCACCTTGGCCAGCGGTATACTATCTACAACTTCAGTATCTCACAGGCACATTCAGCATCTTGGCCAGCGGTATACTATCTACACCTTCAGTATCTCACAGGCACATTTAGCACCTTGGCCAGCGGTATACTATCTACACCTTCAGTATCTCACAGGCACATTTAGCACCTTGGCCAGCGGTATACTATCTACACCTTCAGTAACTCACAGGCACATTTAGCACCTTGGCCAGCGGTATACTATCTACACTTTCGGTATCTCATAGGCACATTTAGCACCTTGGCCAGCGGTATACTATCTACACCTTCAGTAACTCACAGGCACATTTAGCACCTTGGCCAGCGGTATACTATCTACAACTTCAGTATCTCACAGGCACATTCAGCATCTTGGCCAGCGGTATACTATCTACACCTTCAGTATCTCACAGGCACATTTAGCACCTTGGCCAGCGGTATACTATCTACACCTTCAGTATCTCACAGGCACATTTAGCACCTTGGCCAGCGGTATACTATCTACACCTTCAGTATCTCACAGGCACATTCAGCACCTTGGCCAGCGGTATACTATCTACACCTTCGGTATCTCACAGGCACATTCAGCACCTTGGCCAGCGGTATACTATCTACACCTTCGGTATCTCACAGGCACATTCAGCACCTTGGCCAGCGTATACTATCTACACCTTCAGTATCTTACAGGCACATTCAGCACCTTGGCCAGCGTATACTATCTACACCTTCGGTATCTCACAGGCACATTCAGCACTATGGCCAGCAGGATTTTAACTGTCAGCGCCAATGAGGTGACTTCAGCACCTTGGTCAGCCGCATTAACTCCGCTAGTTTAGCGGCACTTGCACCTTCAGCACCACCATCAAATTACTGTGTCAACGTTAGTTATTTGTCCAGAATCTGACACCTTCAATGTATTGCCAGCATCCAACATGGCTGCTGAACTCATCTTCTGTATCTCCGCTCACCAGTGCGCATGTAGATTGGGCCAGTCCATCTTTTGGAGTAGGGGGATGGCAGGGTGGAGCGGACCATTGGTTGCCGGGAGCCATGTTGGTACTGAATGAAGGCTGGTTGAGGAGATGCAGTGCCCGGAGAGGCGGTCTGTGAGGACAACAAGCGCCGAATAGATGGTCGGTGTTAGCAGGGCCAGGAGACCGGGCTGAAGGTGCAAGGATACTATGGGGACCGGGCCAGGCTGCCGCCCCCTGCCGCTGCTCGCCCTGCTCCTATTCCCTTTGTTCACTTCCAGCCTGGGGGAGCCGGATCGAGCCTGCCGGGAGGGTAGATGGCAGTGCCCGGGGAGCTGTGCGGGTGTGCTGCGCTCCTGCCTCTGTGTAGTGCATCCCGGAACCGAGGCTCCAAACACACAGTGTTGCTGGATTACAAACTGGAGAGCTTGGCTCAGACTCAGAACTCATTGCCTTAACCGTGACAGTAGAGACATTGTATCACAGCACTGTCAGTGTGTCATCTATGGGAGGAGGACTTCAGCCCAACACACAGTGAGTGTGAGCCCACAGAGCCAGCAGAACAGGACTACTAGTCACAACACAGTGAGTGTAAGTCCAGGGATCCAAACAGACAGAACTGCCAATCAGCACACACCGAGTGTGAGGCCAGAGGTCCTACAGCCTAGGTCTAATAGTCAGCATACACTGAATGTTAGACCAGAGGTTCAGTCAGACAGTTCAGCCAGTCAGCACAAAGTGAGTTTGAATCCTGTAGCCCACCAGAACAGCTCTTACATGCATCTCACAATGACAAGCAGTTGCCTTTCCATTAATGATGTCTTCCTCTTACACTGCTTTTCAAATAGTTTATCTTACTCAGAAGCTAGGAAGAGGATAGTTCAAGGGGAAGGATATTATGGTGCAGTTATTGTTATTGATGCTTTTACTAGGAGCTGCCTGATCTTTGAATGTGGAACATGTAAGGAACAAACTGTTAGGGCTGACCCCACATGTTTCTGCCTTGGCAACACAACTTGCAATTTGTTTATCCTGACTATACATCAGAGGTCAGATCAGGGCAGCAAGACATTTTTACAAGAGGCACAACAGTGTTTGATTAGAGCTAGGAAGCAAAATAAACATCACAACCCTTTTTTGAACAGATTAAAGGCAGAAATGCTGGATCCTTGGAAGATGAAAATATTTGGCTGCCAAATTCAGGAAAGGAATCAATCCATGATTTTTGTAACAAACACCTCATGTGCCAGCTGTGTGAGTTTTGCTGAATGTTTGTCCTTATATAAGTGTGTTAGCAGTCATTGCCATTTTTTGTACAAGAATTTAATTTGGTGTTGGGGTGTCTCTACTGATAACCAGTCCTGTCACCTTGCTTGGAATGTGTGTTTGCAAACAGGAGTCTTTAAACAACAGTCAGGGGACAGCGCATGGAGAAAGGAAGTTTCAGCACCAGAAGAGCAGACAGCTCCTACCAAGTACCAGCTGTCCACAAAACAACCTTGCTCTGTTAATTATTTGTTTAACTACACCAAAGGTTGCATAAAAAATACTTTTTTAGGAATGGATCTTGGGAAGAAATCAAATGTTAATCTGCATTCTCATCAACGATTACAGCACAGCAAAGTTATGCAGCAGGTTAATTCTGACTCTACATATATATCCGAGACACAAGGTGTCAAGCTAAAGAACAGTGGGAGAAGTAGAGAGAGAGTATCCCTACCATTAATAAGAACTCGTAGGGCAGCCAACCGCCATCCACTCTTCCCCCAGTATAATTACCAGGTTCAGGTGGCTGAAAATCAGCCCCCTGGGACTCCTGTTTTAACCATGACAGCACAAGATCCTGATGTAGGGGAATCTGGAAGGCTTGTATATACCATGGATGCTCTGATGAACAGTAAGTCTTTGGATATGTTTGATATAGATTCAGTGACAGGATTAATTTCTACTATAGAAATACTAGACAGGGAAAGTATGGGCCTTCATTATTTTAGAGTCACTGCTATAGACCATGGCACACCTAGACTTTCAGCTACCACTATGGTTTCCATTACAGTCACAGATAAAAATGACCACAGCCCAGTCTTTGAGCAAACAGAATACAAAGAAAGTATTAGAGAAAATGTGGAAGAGGGTTACCCTATTTTGCAACTACGAGCTACAGATATTGATTCCCAAGCCAATGCAAATATCAGGTATCGTTTTGTTAATGAACAAGCAGCACACTCAGTATTTGAAATAGACTCTCGCTCTGGTTTGATTACCACCAGTGGACAGGTAGACAGAGAGAAAAGAGAGAAGTATTCTTTGATTGTTGAGGCCAGTGACCAAGGTAAAGACCCTGGCCCTAGGTCATCTACTGTTAAAGTCGATATAACAGTTCTTGATGAAAATGACAATGTACCCCAGTTTAGTGAGAAACGCTACATAGTTCAGGTAAGAGAAGATATTAGACCACACACAGAGATGTTAAGGGTCACAGCAACTGACCTTGATAAGGAGAACAATGCTTTAGTCCATTATAATATCATAAGTGGTAACAGCAGAGGACAGTTTTCAATTGACAGTATGACTGGGGAGGTACAGGTAGTTGCACCCTTGGATTTTGAGACAGAAAGGGAGTATTCACTAAGAGTTCGGGCTCAGGACTCAGGGCGTCCTCCACAGTCAAACAATACAGGCATGATAAGTATTCAAGTTATCGACATTAATGACCATGCACCTATTTTTGTTAGTACCCCGTTCCAAGTGCCTGTACTTGAAAATGCACCTCTTGGTCATTCAGTGATTCATATCCAAGCAGTAGATGCAGATTATGGAGAAAACTCACGCATGGAATACAAGTTAACTGGAGTGTCTGCAGATACTCCTTTTGTCATCAACAGTGCTACTGGTTGGATCACAATAAGTGGCCCCTTGGACAGGGAAACTGTGGAGCAATATGTTTTTGGGGTGGAAGCTCGAGATCATGGCAATCCACCATTATCTGCCTCTGCCAGTGTTACTATTACTGTTATGGATGTCAATGATAATCGCCCAGAGTTTACCCAAAAGGAGTATTTTATCCGTTTAAATGAGGATGCCAGTGTAGGAACTAGTGTGTTAACTGTAACTGCCATAGACAGAGATGTGAACAGTGCTATAACATACCAGATTACTGGAGGAAATACACGAAACCGGTTTTCCATTAGTACCCAGGGGGGATCAGGGTTAATCACTCTCTCTTTGCCCCTTGACTACAAGCAGGAAAGACGCTATGTTTTAACAGTGACTGCTTCTGATCGGGTTCTTATTGACAGTTGTTATGTTCATATCAATATCACTGATGCCAACACTCATAGACCAGTATTTCAAAGTGCACACTACCCTGTTGATATCAATGAGGATCGTCCTGTTGGAAGCACAGTAATGGTTATCAGTGCATCAGATGATGACGTTGGAGAGAATGCTCGTATTACATATTCTCTGGAGGATAATATCCCTCAGTTTCGCATAGACCCAGATACTGGAGCCATTACACTCCAAGCATCTCTGGACTATGAGGATCAGATGACTTACTCTATTGCTGTTATTGCAAAAGACAATGGTTTACCACAAAAATCTGATACAACTTATGTAGAAATCATTGTAAAGGATGTTAACGATAATGCCCCACAGTTTGTAAACACGCAATATCAGGCAATAGTTTCAGAAGATGCCCCTGCATATACCAGTGTTCTCCAGATTTCAGCTGTTGACCGAGATTCACATGTTAACGGAAGAGTGCAATACACTTTTCAGAATGGGGATGATGGCGAGGGTGACTTCACAATTGAGCAAACATCAGGCATAATTCGTACAGTTCGAAAATTGGACAGGGAAAGTGTTCCATTTTATGAGTTGACAGCATATGCTGTAGATAGAGGTGTTCCTCCACTGCGAAGTCCAGTACGTATTCAAGTAGCTGTTCAAGATGTTAATGATAATGCACCAGTTTTTCCAGCAGATGAGTTTGAAGTTTTTGTGAAAGAGAATAGCATTGTAGGGTCGGTTGTGGCTAAGATTAAAGCCATTGATCCAGATGAAGGCCCCAATGCACAAATAATGTATCAGATAGTTGAAGGTAACATACCTGAGATATTTCAAATGGATGTATACTCTGGAGAGCTCACTGCCCTTATAGATCTAGATTATGAGACAAAAGCGGAGTATGTAATAGTAGTCCAGGCAACCTCTGCTCCCCTTGTTAGTCGAGCAACTGTCCATATCAAACTTATTGACCAAAATGACAATAGCCCTGTCCTAAAGAACTTTCAGATACTCTTCAACAATTATATCTCCAACAATTCCAACACCTTTCCTTCTGGCGTTATTGGAAAGATACCAGCCTATGATCCAGATGTTTCTGATAGACTCTACTACAATTTTGAACGTGGAAATGAGTTAAACTTGTTGATAGTAAATCATTCCAGTGGAGAACTGAGGCTAAGCAGGAAGCTGGACAACAACCGCCCTTTGGTCGCTTCAATGCTGGTCACAGTGACAGGTAAGGAAACATTTATATTATTTGCTAGTTGAGTTCTATATCTGATTTTGACTTTGCTAAACCTCCGCTGGTCTTTTTAATCTTCAGTTGCTGTTTTCTTTACTGAACATGTAACTGCACAGATGACTGAACATGATAAATCTAGATAGTAACCTGTTTTATTTCTTTCATGGTTTAAAACCAATATGATGTACTTATATCACGTTAGAGTGTCTTTTTCATTATATCTTCATATGTGTAAAATACATTAGGTTTGGGGTGTTTGGATTTTACTTTCCTTTTTGACTATTTTTATGAAAGGCCTTTATTTGTACAAAAACAACAAATCATTTAGTTTGTTGATAAGGGAAGGCAAATAAATTACTAATACCCAAACGCATGCATGTACCCAGTTCATACATAATCCTATTGATAATAAACAAGCAAGACACACCACTCTAGTGAGTAATCGAAAATAATAAGCATTGTTATTCGAATATGTAAACTGCAAAACATTATACTGGAATTTTCTTTCCTTGTGTATGAAAGAGGCAGTAGTTGGTCTTCCATAATTCATGAGTTTTCAGAAATTTTTGTCGCCTGCCTTGAAAATGCTCTCACCAAAGAATCATTAAAGTCTGATGAGAAAACACAGCTCTTGTTTCCTTATAAGGGAGGAGTGTGAGCATTGGTGGGAGCGATGCTCATCCCAGCTTCTGGTGACCACAAACTCACAAAGCCTGGTCGAGTTCGGGGCTCTCCAGGGGTTAATTGTATCTGCTGGGCAAATTGAGATTGTAGATATGCAGCATTCGAAAACAATGACCAAAGGAGCTTCTCAGATTGTGCAGTTGGTTGGACAATTTGTCTGAAAACAGCTCAGCACATACAAAAATGATTTCCATCCTTCTGACATCTTTGTTATAATTACACTAAATGTATTTTCCATTTATTAAAGGGACAGTCAAGTCCCCCAAAAAACTTTCATGATTCAAATAAGGCATGTAATTTTAAAGGGACACTGAACCAAAAAAATTTTCTTTCATGATTCAGATAGAGCATGCCATTTTAAGCAACTTTCTAATTTACTCCTATTATCAAATTTTTCTTCATTCTCTTGGTATCTTTATTTGAAAAGCAAGAATGTAAGTATAGATGCCGGGCCATTTTTTGTGAACAACCTGGGTTGTTCTTGCTAATTGGTGAATAAATTCACCCACCAATAAACAAGTGCTGTCGAATATATGAACCAAAAATTGGCTGACTCTTTAGCTTAGATGCCTTCTTTTTCAAATAAAGATAGCTAGAGAACGAAGAAAAATTGATAATAGGAGTAAATTAGAAAGTTGCTTAAAATTCAATGCTCTATCTGAATCATCAAAGAACATTTTTGGTTCCTAGTCCCTTTAAACAACTTTCCAATTTACTTTTATTACCAATTTTGCTTTGTTCTCTTGGTATTTTTAGTTGAAAGCTAAACCTAGGAGGTTCATATGCTAATTTCTTTGACCTTGAAGGCCGCCTCTAATCTAAATACATTTTGACAGTTTTTCACCACTAGAGGGCATTAGTTCATGTGTTTCATATAAATAACATTGAGCTCATGCACATGAATTTACAGAGGAGTGAGCAATGATTGGCTAAAATGCAAGTCTGTCAAAAAAACTGAAATAAGGGGGCAGTCTGCAGAGATTTAGATACAAGGTAATTACAGAGGTAAAACATGTATTAATATAACTGTGTTGGTTATGCACAACTGGGAAATAGGTAATGAAGGGATTATCTATGTTTTAAAACAGCAACAATTCTGGTGTTCTGTCCCTTTAACAAAACTGTGATACCAAATTATCTGTGCTGACATCAAACTCTTTACCTCTTGTTCTCTTTATTTTGTTATGCTCTGTTCCTCAGTGCTCTCAGTCATGAAGGTGATTATTCATTTGGATCGGTTTTATTTTTAGCTTTCCAACCCATTTATTTTTTATTTTATTACACATTTTTTTAATCAAGTTTTAACATGCTCATAAATATACATCAGCAAGTGAAGTTATCTCAGTTACAGCAAAACTCTTGTAAAAATGACAGTAAGTCTTCAATATGGTTAGACTCAACTGCTATAGACCGACATAAAGTAGATGGCACCTAAACGAATCGGAAAGGCTGTCAGTAAATAGTCAATATAAATCAGATTCAGTATAAGTAGCATTAGAACTATGCCAAGAAACAATTAAAGGGATATGAGCCAAGCAACAATTAAAGGGATATGAAACCCATATGTTTTCTTTCATGATTCAGATAGAGCATGCAATTTTAAGCAACTTTCTTACTCTTTGTCCTATTACCATTTTTTCTTCGCTCTCTTGGTATCTTTATTTGAGAAGCAGGATGTAAGCTAAGGAACTGGCCCATTTTTGGTTCAGCACCTGGGTAGCGCTAGCTGATTGGTGGCTAAATATAAGCACTACCCAAGGTTCTGAACCAAAAAAGGGCCGCCTTCTAAGCTTACATTTCTGCTTTTTTCAAATAAAGATACCAGGAGAACGAAGAAAAATTGATAATAGGAGTAAATTAGAAAGTTGTTTAAAATTGCATGCTCTATTTGAATCATGAAAATAAAAATGTGGGTTTCATGTCCCTTTAAACAAAACATATTTACTAAATAAGACAGGTAGTGAATAAAGAATGGGGATTTCCTCACAGGAGAAAATAGAAAGGAGAAGCAAAATCAGCCCCTCCCCTGAGTAAGGTCTGGCACCCTCCTATTTCTTCTTCCTGAAGCCTGATAGCCAAACACAGTTTACAACCTATTTTAATAGTTGAAAGGGACATGAAACCCTAATAATTTATTTCATTATTCAGACAGAACATGCGATTTTAAACAACTTTCCAATTCACTTCTATTATCAAATTTGCTTCATTGTTTTGGTATTCTTTATAAAAGGAGGCACAATGCATTACTGAGAGCTAGCTAAACACATCAGGTGAGCCAAAGGCATATACGTTCAGCCACCAATCAGCAGCTAGCTCCCAGTATTGCATGCTGCTCCTAAGCAGACCTAGGTTTTCTTTTCAACAAAGGATACCAACAAAACAAAGCAAATTAGAAAATAGAAGTCAATTAGAAAATGTGTTTAAAATTGCAATATCTATCTGAATCATGAAACTTTAATTTTGACTTTAAATTAAGTAATACAGCTCCCAAATTGCTTGTCCTGGCTTTTATTGACGCTTTTTTTGTTTCTGCATTTGTCGTGTTAATTTGAGGATATAAAAGCAGAAGCCGTGTGATAATACTGTCTAGTCACTTGTTTGCAAATAGCTGCAAAATGCACTTTGGTACAAATCCATTGGCCCATCTAACATACGATTCTTGTTTCTGCAATAATTAATCATCTGGATAGTGCTGTGCATGTACCAGCGAGTTCTGAATTTCATTACGTTATTCACTTCTTGAGAATCGTCTTAAAAGGGACATAACACTCCCCATGAATGAAATAATGAAAAGGAAATAACACTGCAATCTACACTGATTATTTGTTTTGCTTCCATTAACTCCTTCCCGCCGTTAGGATGTTCCATGCCGTCCGACTCCTAACTGTGCTGGGCTTTAGCGCCGTTGGGACAGCATGGAAACGTCCTACTGAAGCCATAGGCCTTCCTGAATGGGATTGCAGGCTGGAGGAGGTGCCTAACGTTATAGGCACTCCCTCCTGACACGATACCATGATTGAAATCGCATGAACGGTCGCGTGATTTACATTTTTATTTATTTTTTTGCATCGGAACTTTGTTCCAATACAGACAAATAAGACCCGGCAGGAAAGGGTTAACTATCAAATAACTTATTTTTGCTTTTACAATTGTGTTTGTCCCACTCTCACTTTAGAGTTAAAACAATCAAATACTGCAATGCAAGCATGCTTCACATTGTTGCAAACTGTCCAGGCTGGCTACAAGTCCTAAGCAGCTTAATTGTGGCTATTTATGACTATAGGTAAATGAGTTTGTGCATTGCTCTAAGCGATCACAGTAGTTAAGCAGGTGGGTCAGGTTATTTGCAGGATACTTAAAGGGACATAATACTCATATGCTAAATCACTTGAAACTGATGCAGTATAACTGTAAAAAGCTGACAGGAAAATCTCACCTGAGCATCTCTATGTAAAAAAGGAAGATATTTTACCTCACAATCTCCTCAGCTCAGCAGAGTAAGTTCTGTGTAAAAAGTTATACTCAACTGCTCCCAGCTGCAGGTAAAAAAAAAAAAAAAAAAATGAAGAAATGAACAGCAGCCAATCAGCATCAGCAGTGCTGAGGTCATGAACTCTTTTACTGTGATCTCATGAGATTTAACTTGACTCTCATGAGATTTCATTGTAAACTTCCTTTACCTGATTGGTGAAATAAGATGAGAGTGCACGATGCTCATCCCTTCAGATGTCCCAGGACAGACACACTAAAATGCTGCTTAGAAATCCTTTACAATGGTAGGTGGCTACTGAGGAACTTTTGAGGTAAAATATCTTTCTTTTTTACATAGAGATGTTAAGGAGATATTTTCTAGTCAGCTTTTTACAGCTATGCTGCATCACTTTCAAGTGTTTAAACATTTGGGTATTATGGCCCTTTAAAGATACATGAAACCCCATTTTTCTTTTCTTGATTCAGATAGAGAATATAATTTTAAACAACTTTCCAATTACTTCTCTTTTTTAATTTGCTTTATTCTCTTGGTATCCTTTGTTGAAGAAGAAGCAATGCACTACTGGGAGATAGTTAACACACTGGGTGAGCCAATAACATGAGGCATATATATGCAGCCACCAATCAGAAGCCCATGAGCCTACCTAGGTATCCTTTTCAACAAAGGATAACACAAGAACAAAAAATAGTTAATAGAAGTAAATTGCAAAGTTGTTTAAAATCACATGCTCTATCTGAATCATGAAATGAAAAAAATTAGTTTCTTGTCACTTTAAGTACAAAATTTGAGCTTCAGCCTTTTCCGCCTAAGACAAGCTCAATTTTGACAGCAATATCAAGGAAAATAAATAATTCAGTTATGCGTTGAATGTCCCTTAAAGACCACTCTGTATATTTGCCCCCCTCTTCTGTAAGCTCAAGATTTTGCCAGACACAGAAACGAAATCAGCTCTCAACACACTTTCAGTCTCTCACCTCCTCAAACGCTTGCAATCAACCAAAACCCACATAGCCATAAACTTAGCTCTTTCTCCCCTGTTACTGATGAAGAAGTTTCTGCACTTATACTGTGCTCTCACCTCACTACCTGTCCCCTCAACCCCATCCCCTTACAGCTACTCCCCTCCCTCTCTTCTACCCTTACCCCTATACTCACACACATTTTCAACCTCTCCTTCAACACTGGTATAGTTCCCACATCTCTAAAACATGCACTGGTCACACCTATCCTCAAAAAACCTTCTCTTGATCCAACCTTCCCATCCAACTACCGTCCTATTTCCCTCCTCCCTCTTGCCTCAAAGCTTCTTGAAAAGATAGTACATGCACGCCTATCCCATTTCCTTACATTACTCTCCCTCCTTGACCCACTGCAATCTGGATTTCGCCCCCATCACTCCACAGAGTCAGCAATCGTTTAGGTTACCAACAACTTACAGCAAAATCCAAAGGCCACTTCTCACTGCTTATCCTCCTTTATCTGTCTGCAGCCTTTGATACTGTTGACCACCCTCTTTTGCTTCAAACCCCCCAATCCTTCACAGCCCTCTCATGGTTCTCTTTCTACCTGTCTAACTGTACCTTTAGTGTAGCCTTCTCTGGGGATTACTCTGCCCCGTTACTACTTTCTGTTGGGGTACCGCAATGCTCTGTTCTCGGTCCCCTTATCTTCTCAATCTGCACGTCATCATTAGGTTCCCTAATAAAGTCCCAAGGGTTTCAATATCATTTGTATGCCAACAACACCCAAATCTACCTCTCTGCACCAGACCTATCTCCTTCCTTGCTAACCGTGTCTCTATCTGTCTTTCTCACATCTCTTCATGGATGTCCTCTCACTACCTTAAGCTAAACCTCTCCAAAAGTGAGCCCCTTATTTTCCACCTTCTAAAATCTCCACCCCCATCTCTCTATAACTATAACTCCATCATTACCCCTACCCTGCATTGCCGAAGGCTTGGGGTCACACTTGACTCAGATCTTTCTTTTACTCCTCACATTCAGGCCTTGGCTAAATCCTGCCGCTTCCACCTTAAAAACATCTCTAAAATTAGACATTTCCTTACACAAGACACAACTAGGATTTTAATCCACTCTCTCATCCTTTCCCGCCTCGACTTCTGCAACTCTGTCCTCTCTGGTCTCCTTAGCTGCCGCCTAGCTGCTTTACAATCCATAATGAATGCCTCTGCCAGACTCATCTTCCTTACACGTCGCTCTTCATCTGCTGCACCTCTCTGCCAATATCTTCACTGGCTTCCTCTTGCCTCCAGGATTAAACACAAAATTCTGACTCTGACATACAAAGCCCTCAACTGCACTGCTCTTCCCTATATCTCAGACCTTGCCTCCAGATACTCTCCCTCCCGTCCCCTTCGCTCCGCTCACGACCTCCTACTCTCCTCCTCTCTTGTTACCTCCTCACATTCTTGTTTACAGGACATTTCCAGACTGGCTCCCATCTTGTGGAACTCTCTGCCTCGCTCCACAAGACTCTTCCCTAGTTTTGAAAGCTTCAAGTGCTCCCTAAAGACTCTACTGTTCAGGGATGCATACAACCTACATTAACCATTCCTAATACCAGTTCCTCTCCTCCATTGCTATCCGCCACAAAGCCCCTTAGCATGTAAGCCTAAGAGCCCAACTGTTTGCAGATCACCTTCCTAAGAGCTGACTACAACAGTGCGACTCTTGGCAGGGCCCTCTACCTATTTGATCCCTATAAATGTTACCTTGTATACCGCCTATGTTTATAGCGCTGCAGAATCTGTTGAAGGTGTAGGGTTCAAGGTAAATTAGCAAAATGATTAGGATGATGGATATAACCATTACAGCAGATTTGTTTAAGGGGCATTAAACCCATGCTTCTTCGTATAAAGGTAATGCTGCTGATCAGATCATTGTGCGTTTCTGCAACTCCCAAGTGGTAAACTAAAATTTAACCCCTTAATGACCGAGGACGCGCAGGGTACGTCCTCAAAAAAAAAAAGATAGTTAACGCCTGAGGACATACCCTGCACGTCCTCGGTGTGGAAAGCAGCTGGAAGCGATCCTGCTCACTTCCAGCTGCTTTCCAGTTATTGCAGTGATGCCTCGATATGGAGGCATCCTGCAATAACCCTGCATGGCCATCTGATGCAGAGAACCGCTACACTACAGAAAAAATGTTATGATAAAAGTAAAAAAAAAAAAAAGATTATTATAGTATGTAAAATGCATCTACGGGATCTGGAAGTGGTGGGGGATTGGTCTTGGGGAGGGGGAAGCTACACTACTGAAAAGGGCAATTTTTAAAAATTTTTTTTTTTACTAAATATGCGTCCATTAAGGCAGAGGGGGAGGGTTAGAGAGCTGTTTGGTGGGGGATCAGTGAGGTTGGGGGCTAAGGGAGGATCCTATACAGCAGCATATGTAAATATGCTAAAAAAAACACACACACACAAAAAAGCCCAAATATACCTTTTATTTTAGTACTGGCAGAGTTTCTGCCAGTACTTAAGATGGCGGGGACAATTGTGGGGTGGGGGAGGGAAGGGAGCTGTTTGGGAGGGATCAGGGGGTCTGATGTTTCAGGTGGGAGGCTGAGCTCTACACTAAAGCTAAAATTAACCCTGCAAGCTCCCTACAAGCTACATAATTAACCCCTTCACTTCTAGCCATAATACACGTGTGATGCGCAGTGGCATTTAGTGGCCTTCTAATTAACAAAAAGCAACGCCAAAGCCATATATGTCTGCTATTTCTGAACAAAGGGGATCCCAGAGAAGCATTTACAACTATTTGTGCCATAATTGCACAAGCTGTTTGTAAATAATTTCAGTGAGAAACCTAAAGTTTGTGAAAAAGGGAACATTTTTTTTAATTTGATCGCATTTGGCGGTGAAATGGTAGCATGAAATATACCAAAATGGGCTTAAATCAATACTTTGGGTTGTCTACTACACTACACTAAAGCTAAAATTACCCCAAAAAGCTCCCTACATGCTCCCTAATTAACCCCTTCTTTGCTGGGCATAATACACGTATGGTGCGCAGAGGCATTTAGCGGCCTTCTAATTACCAAAAAGCAACTCCAAAGCCATATATGTCTGCTATTTCTGAACAAAGGGAATCCCAGAGAAGAATTTACAACCATGTGTGCCATAATTGCACATGCTGTTTGTAAATAATTTCAGTGAGAAACCAAAACTTTGTGAAAAAGTGAACGATTTTTTGTATTTAATCGCATTTGGCGGTGAAATGGTGGCATGAAATATACCAAAATGGGCCTAGATCAATTCTTTGGGTTGTCTACTAAAAAAAAATATATACATGTCAATGGATATTCAGAGATTCCTGAAAGATATTAGTGTTCTAATGTAACTAGCGCTAATTTTGGGGAAAAAAATGGTTTGGAAATAGCAAAGTGCTACTTGTATTTATGGCCCTATAACTTACAAAAACAGCAAAGAACATGTAAATATTGGGTATTTCTAAACTCAGGACAAAATTTAGAAACTATTTAGCATGGGTGTTTTTTGGTGGTTGTAGATATGTAACAGATTTTGGGGGTCAAAGTTAGAAAAAGTGTTTTTTTTCCATTTTTCCTCATATTTTATAACTTTTTTATAGTAAATTAGAAGATATGATGAAAATAATGGTATCTTTAGAAAGTCCATTTAATTGGCGAGAAAAAAGGTAAAGAATATGTGTGGGTACAGTAAACGAGTAAGAGGAAAATTACAGCTAAACACAAACACCACAAAAATTTAAAAATAGCCTTGGTCCCAAATGGACAGAAAATGGAAAATGCTGTGGTTATTAAGGGGTTAAAGAGACTTTCCCATTTACTTCTTTTATCAAAATGTCCACCTGCTAGGCATGCACAAAAGTTAGTGTATACACTCTGATTGGCTAATGGTTGTCAGGTTATACAGGGGGCTGACAAAGTACATTTTTAAATTTGTCTGCAAAACATTTTTAAAATTCAGAGTAAGTTCTATTGTATTTTTTTTTTATCATGCACTTGTTGGTTGGTTATGCAATTCTACTATTTTTAATGGTCCTTTAACTATGTGTTGCTTAGAGGAATGTGGCTGCACCTCACTGACGAGGCCCATAGGAGGCCGAAACGATCGTCTGGGGTTGTCATGTTCCTTGTTCAGAGGAGAATTGCCTGGTATTTCGGGGCTGGACTGACCTTACTTGGCGGGATCAGACTGATATACTTCAGGAAAGTTTTCTTCTGTGAAAAGCACACTGGTCTAAAAGAGGCTGCTTCCGGGTGGTAAATCGCCATAGAACAAGCCACTGAGCTGTTGTTCGTTCCTGGTAGAGCGCTTCTCTCTTTGTATGCAAATTATTATGACCCTGGGGAAGTCTCCCTATGGGTGATGGGGGAAACCAGACGTGGACTCCTTGCCCAGTGTGCTTAGAGGAATGTGGCTGCACCTCACTGACGAGGCCCATAGGAGGCCGAAACGATCGTCTGGGGTTGTCATGTTCCTTGTTCAGAGGAGAATTGCCTGGTATTTCGGGGCTGGACTGACCTTACTTGGCGGGATCAGACTGATATACTTCAGGAAAGTTTTCTTCTGTGAAAAGCACACTGGTCTAAAAGAGGCTGCTTCCGGGTGGTAAATCGCCATAGAACAAGCCACTGAGCTGTTGTTCGTTCCTGGTAGAGCGCTTCTCTCTTTGTATGCAAATTATTATGACCCTGGGGAAGTCTCCCTATGGGTGATGGGGGAAACCAGACGTGGACTCCTTGCCCAGTGTGCTTAGAGGAATGTGGCTGCACCTCACTGACGAGGCCCATAGGAGGCCGAAACGATCGTCTGGGGTTGTCATGTTCCTTGTTCAGAGGAGAATTGCCTGGTATTTCGGGGCTGGACTGACCTTACTTGGCGGGATCAGACTGATATACTTCAGGAAAGTTTTCTTCTGTGAAAAGCACACTGGTCTAAAAGAGGCTGCTTCCGGGTGGTAAATCGCCATAGAACAAGCCACTGAGCTGTTGTTCGTTCCTGGTAGAGCGCTTCTCTCTTTGTATGCAAATTATTATGACCCTGGGGAAGTCTCCCTATGGGTGATGGGGGAAACCAGACGTGGACTCCTTGCCCAGTGTGCTTAGAGGAATGTGGCTGCACCTCACTGACGAGACCCATAGGAGGCCGAAACGATCGTCTGGGGTTGTCATGTTCCTTGTTCAGAGGAGAATTGCCTGGTATTTCGGGGCTGGACTGACCTTACTTGGCGGGATCAGACTGATATACTTCAGGAAAGTTTTCTTCTGTGAAAAGCACACTGGTCTAAAAGAGGCTGCTTCCGGGTGGTAAATCGCCATAGAACAAGCCACTGAGCTGTTGTTCGTTCCTGGTAGAGCGCTTCTCTCTTTGTATGCAAATTATTTTGACCCTGGGGAAGTCTCCCTATGGGTGATGGGGGAAACCAGACGTGGACTCCTTGCCCAGTGTGCTTAGAGGAATGTGGCTGCACCTCACTGACGAGGCCCATAGGAGGCCGAAACGATCGTCTGGGGTTGTCATGTTCCTTGTTCAGAGGAGAATTGCCTGGTATTTCGGGGCTGGACTGACCTTACTTGGCGGGATCAGACTGATATACTTCAGGAAAGTTTTCTTCTGTGAAAAGCACACTGGTCTAAAAGAGGCTGCTTCCGGGTGGTAAATCGCCATAGAACAAGCCACTGAGCTGTTGTTCGTTCCTGGTAGAGCGCTTCTCTCTTTGTATGCAAATTATTATGACCCTGGGGAAGTCTCCCTATGGGTGATGGGGGAAACCAGACGTGGACTCCTTGCCCAGTGTGCTTAGAGGAATGTGGCTGCACCTCACTGACGAGGCCCATAGGAGGCCGAAACGATCGTCTGGGGTTGTCATGTTCCTTGTTCAGAAGAGAATTGCCTGGTATTTCGGGGCTGGACTGACCTTACTTGGCGGGATCAGACTGATATACTTCAGGAAAGTTTTCTTCTGTGAAAAGCACACTGGTCTAAAAGAGGCTGCTTCCGGGTGGTAAATGCCATAGAACAAGCCACTGAGCTGTTGTTCGTTCCTGGTAGAGCGCTTCTCTCTTTGTATGCAAATTATTATGACCCTGGGGAAGTCTCCCTATGGGTGATGGGGGAAACCAGACGTGGACTCCTTGCCCAGTGTGCTTAGAGGAATGTGGCTGCACCTCACTGACGAGGCCCATAGGAGGCCGAAACGATCGTCTGGGGTTGTCATGTTCCTTGTTCAGAGGAGAATTGCCTGGTATTTCGGGGCTGGACTGACCTTACTTGGCGGGATCAGACTGATATACTTCAGGAAAGTTTTCTTCTGTGAAAAGCACACTGGTCTAAAAGAGGCTGCTTCCGGGTGGTAAATCGCCATAGAACAAGCCACTGAGCTGTTGTTCGTTCCTGGTAGAGCGCTTCTCTCTTTGTATGCAAATTATTATGACCCTGGGGAAGTCTCCCTATGGGTGATGGGGGAAACCAGACGTGGACTCCTTGCCCAGTGTGCTTAGAGGAATGTGGCTGCACCTCACTGACGAGGCCCATAGGAGGCCGAAACGATCGTCTGGGGTTGTCATGTTCCTTGTTCAGAGGAGAATTGCCTGGTATTTCGGGGCTGGACTGACCTTACTTGGCGGGATCAGACTGATATACTTCAGGAAAGTTTTCTTCTGTGAAAAGCACACTGGTCTAAAAGAGGCTGCTTCCGGGTGGTAAATCGCCATAGAACAAGCCACTGAGCTGTTGTTCGTTCCTGGTAGAGCGCTTCTCTCTTTGTATGCAAATTATTATGACCCTGGGGAAGTCTCCCTATGGGTGATGGGGGAAACCAGACGTGGACTCCTTGCCCAGTGTGCTTAGAGGAATGTGGCTGCACCTCACTGACGAGGCCCATAGGAGGCCGAAACGATCGTCTGGGGTTGTCATGTTCCTTGTTCAGAGGAGAATTGCCTGGTATTTCGGGGCTGGACTGACCTTACTTGGCGGGATCAGACTGATATACTTCAGGAAAGTTTTCTTCTGTGAAAAGCACACTGGTCTAAAAGAGGCTGCTTCCGGGTGGTAAATCGCCATAGAACAAGCCACT
Organism: Bombina bombina; assembly: GCF_027579735.1. Lineage (NCBI taxonomy): Eukaryota > Metazoa > Chordata > Amphibia > Anura > Bombinatoridae > Bombina > Bombina bombina. Next base: position 261,385,802 of record NC_069505.1, on the reverse strand, counting down.
GAGCTGTTGTTCGTTCCTGGTAGAGCGCTTCTCTCTTTGTATGCAAATTATTATGACCCTGGGGAAGTCTCCCTATGGGTGATGGGGGAAACCAGACGTGGACTCCTTGCCCAGTGTGCTTAGAGGAATGTGGCTGCACCTCACTGACGAGGCCCATAGGAGGCCGAAACGATCGTCTGGGGTTGTCATGTTCCTTGTTCAGAGGAGAATTGCCTGGTATTTCGGGGCTGGACTGACCTTACTTGGCGGGATCAGACTGATATACTTCAGGAAAGTTTTCTTCTGTGAAAAGCACACTGGTCTAAAAGAGGCTGCTTCCGGGTGGTAAATGCCATAGAACAAGCCACTGAGCTGTTGTTCGTTCCTGGTAGAGCGCTTCTCTCTTTGTATGCAAATTATTATGACCCTGGGGAAGTCTCCCTATGGGTGATGGGGGAAACCAGACGTGGACTCCTTGCCCAGTGTGCTTAGAGGAATGTGGCTGCACCTCACTGACGAGGCCCATAGGAGGCCGAAACGATCGTCTGGGGTTGTCATGTTCCTTGTTCAGAGGAGAATTGCCTGGTATTTCGGGGCTGGACTGACCTTACTTGGCGGGATCAGACTGATATACTTCAGGAAAGTTTTCTTCTGTGAAAAGCACACTGGTCTAAAAGAGGCTGCTTCCGGGTGGTAAATCGCCATAGAACAAGCCACTGAGCTGTTGTTCGTTCCTGGTAGAGCGCTTCTCTCTTTGTATGCAAATTATTATGACCCTGGGGAAGTCTCCCTATGGGTGATGGGGGAAACCAGACGTGGACTCCTTGCCCAGTGTGCTTAGAGGAATGTGGCTGCACCTCACTGACGAGGCCCATAGGAGGCCGAAACGATCGTCTGGGGTTGTCATGTTCCTTGTTCAGAGGAGAATTGCCTGGTATTTCGGGGCTGGACTGACCTTACTTGGCGGGATCAGACTGATATACTTCAGGAAAGTTTTCTTCTGTGAAAAGCACACTGGTCTAAAAGAGGCTGCTTCCGGGTGGTAAATCGCCATAGAACAAGCCACTGAGCTGTTGTTCGTTCCTGGTAGAGCGCTTCTCTCTTTGTATGCAACTATGTGTTTAACCCCAATGCGGTGAGTCGGAATATGTAGTTTTTCCACTATATTTGCCCTTTAACTGCAACATGACTCTGTCAATCTTGGATGTTCACTAGCTGCTGATTCTGGTAGATCAACCAAGCAATATTGGGCAAGAAGTGAGTTAGAGCACTGGGCATGTTTAAAAAAAGAAAGGATAATGGGGAATAAAGGGCTGCTGGCATGAAGTTTCTGTCATATTGTTTCCTCTTTCATTTCCCTATTGGTACCAAAATATTTAAGGTTTTTGACCTTATGTCCCTAGCTCTGTGTTAATACTTTTCATATGAAAGATAAGTCTTTGATTTAGTGGAATATTTTCAGTGAACTCTTCTTTTTTAATGTAACAGTGTGCCAGATTCACTAATAAATCATTGAGCTCACCAGTGAGCACAATTCATAGGAACCAAATGATACTAACCTAGATTTAGTTAAGCTTCCTGGCCTTGCAAGGTGGACCTGTAGAATCTAACAGAACTTCAAGGTCTCTCACTTTATGTAGCTCTGTATGTTGTTGATGAACGTTCTCTATATTTTTCACTGAGTAGAGACAGATTTAATAACATTTATTTTATTTACTTCATGCTTTGGGTCCCTTTTATCAGCTAGGGAATTTGACCTCCCTCATTTGGAGTGAGTGAGGTGGCACCAGCTGCCCACATTTAAGATTACACAAGCAATTGCTCTCAAGCAGGGCTTGTCTGTCATCTTGGAGGCATCAGTCTGGGATGTTTTAAGTATCCCACTTCTGATGTGATGGAGAGGTTAGGCAGCTTTCTTCTAAAGTTGCAGGGTCGTGGGACTGAACCTACACAAATTCGGCAACTTCACAAAAAGAGCCTTTTGTGCATTGTATTTTGGGTGAAAGAGTGCGTCTACAAATCTGATTTTATTTAAGTTCCACCTGCCCTTCCATCCTTAGTTATGCTTTGCAGCCCTAATACTATGGCCATCTATATAAAGAGCTGCTCATCTCTGCTTTGTATCACTTATCACAAACTTGCAACCATAATAATCCCTAACCATGGTTGACCTGCAAGTACCACTAACTGCTACATGGTTCGGTTCTCCTTTGCTAGTAACCATAGTAACGCTATCCAAAATCAATCTTCAAACTGCAATTAACCTTATCCGCAATTGGCCCAACTAACCTTGCCTAACTACAAGATCTTCCCTCAGTAGAAACCCTCTTAAAGGGACACTGAACCCTATTTTTTTCTTTTGTGATTCAGATAGAGCATGTAATTTGAAGCAACTTTCTAATTTACTCCTATTATCAAATTTTCTTCATTCTCTTGGTATCTTTATCTTTATTTGAAATGCAAGAATGTAAGTTTAGATGCCGGCCCATTTTTGGTAAAAAAACCTGGGTTTTTCTTGCTGAATGGTGGATAAATTGACCCACCAATAAACAAGTGCTGTCCAGTTTCCTCAACCAAAAAATAGCTTAGATGATTTCTTTTTCAAATAAAGATAACAAGAGAATGAAGAAAAATTAATAATAGGAGAAAATTAGAAAGTTGCTTAAAATTGCATGCTCTGTCTGAATCACAAAAGAAAAAAATTGGGTTCCGTGTCCCTTTAACACCAGAGTTTTCAAAAGTCCAACTACTCTATAACGTATAATATTCTTACCGGAAAGCTTTTTTCAGCATCTTCAGGCTATCTGAAATGAATTACTCTTCATAGGTTCCTTTATTCAGACTGACGTTATTAACCTTGTTAATAAAAAATGTTTATCGTTATTAACCTACGACACAAATTTGTTGGAGATGACAATAAAGAGTGTGAAGAAAGATAATTCTTCAAATGGACCTTGAATAAAGCCATTTTGAGGATTAGTTAAGGGCTTTGTACTTCTTCACCAATGGAATTCAGGAAATGTTCTCTATTAACCAATGAGCATCAAAGGGATAATCTAATTATTATATTGTATTATATTTCATATAAATATATATATTTTATATTAAACTAAATGTTGCTATGTGAATGTGCACCCCACAACAGATGTTTACTACTGAGGTTGGTGAGTGGCAAATGTGCCCTTGATAAGCTCACGAGCCATATCCTTACTTTGAACACCACAATTGTATCTCTGTAAAAAAAATAATCATTTAAAATTAAAATGCAGTAATGAAATAGACCATTTCAGTTTTTACACTAGCTTGTCCCTTTAATACAGTAATTTTATATATTTCCTGCTACTATTAATTTAGATTAAAAAAAAAACATTGCTTTTTTGTGCAAGAATAATATAAGTTTATTTGTTATAAGTACAGTGTTCCTTTAAATAATAGCAAGAGTGCGCTTTCTTTGTGTTGCCACTATATATTAAAACATGTGCACGTGTAAAATTGTGATTGACGATCTTGCCTTCATTTTCACATTGTTTTTTTCACCTGGATGATCACAGTAAATATGAACCCACAGGCCCTGTTTATTTTTGTAATCTGATTGTGGTCATTATATTAGCTTGTATCTCTAAGCAATGCAGTTTGACTGCTTTTCACTATGTGTGCCTCTATCACTTAAAGCCTTGTATGTTTAGATTCCTTTAGTGTGAAGGTGATCACCCTTAAACGCATCTGTCATTTGTAAGCAATATGCATTAAGACTTATACGTTACCAGACCAGCATGAAATCTCTCCTGACGGCATGGAGCAGGGTAAAATTGCATTGTCTATCATCGCATTTATTTGTCTGGTTTGGGTAGGAATTCAAAGATGATGCATTTCCATACACGAAATGTACTGCACAGGGATGGTAGAGCTAGAAAGCCGTCACTTTAAATGAATGGGCCCTTCACACAGGTTTTATGTCTACGCTTTTCCTTTTCTGTAGGTCTTATAGTTTGTTTGTTTTTATTGTTTTTTTTACAGGTGATAATTTTACATTTAGGGCAAGATTACAAGTAGAGCGCTAATTTATTGCGCTCCTGTAAACGACCTTGCGTTAACAATTATAGATCCGAAAATTAACCAGAGATCAGATCTCTAGTTCATTTTCCAAAGTGCCCCAATTGCCTACAAATTTTAGTCTAGTGTGGGTTTTGTAAATTTTAAAATATTAGCATTTTTTTTATTTAAAAACTGCACAAAGCAGTTTTTAGGGCTTAAAGTGTGCGGCTCAGGGTCACTGAAAAGTGCCTTTACATTTCGGTCTATGAGAACTGTGTGTTCTCTATAAATATATGTATATGCTTATATACATATATATTTAAGTGTTAACGTGTATATATTCACAGAATGGGAACGAGTCTCTCATTGGAGCCTATGGAAACGTTTCTATTTAGCGCAAAGCTTTCATGCTATGGCGCTGGACTTCAAATTCTAGCGCATATTTGCATGCGCTGCTATTACGAGTGGTGGGCAAATATTGCACCTGCGAAAGCTCAATTTTGCGCTTCACTCATAATTTGTCCATAAATAATTAACATAAGTCTGGTTCAAAAGAATCTGTTTAAAAAGCTGTTGAATCTGATGTGTTTGTCTCACACATCAGTTTAGCATATGTTGATTCCTGTACTTGGTAAATCTGTTCCTTTTAATTGTGCTTATCTTGCTAGGAAACAATATTTTGAAGTGAAAAATAAGTAATCATGTTTAATAGATCGTGGCATCAATCGGGCACATTATTTGCTCTGCAAGGCTTTGAGGTTATTGAGTGATGAGTTTTCAGAAGAATTTGCTGACTAAAATGTAACAAATGTTGGATTTAGACAATTTTTTTCTTTCATGATTCAGATAGAGCATGCAATGTTAAGCAACTTTCTAATTTACTTCTATTATCAATTTTTCTTCATTCTCTTGCTATCTTTATTTGAAAAGCAAGAATGTAAGTTTAGACGTTTTGGTTCACAACCTGGGTTGTCCTTGCTGATTGGACAGCACCAATAAACAAGCACTGTCCAGGGTTCTGAACAAAAAAATTGGCTAGCTTTTTAGCATAGATGCCTTCTTTTTCAAATAAAGATAGCAAGAAAACGAAGAAAATTTGATAATAGGAGTAAATTAGAAAATTGATTAAAATTTCTGCTCTATCTGAATCATGAAAGAAAACATTTGGGTTCAGTGTCCCTTGAATATCCAAGAAAGGGTTAAAGTCAGTGCCGGTTCTTGGAATAATGCCGCCTTATTCTCAAAGGCTTCCAGACAACATCCATACATTTACAAAGGTTTTTTACGTGTCTTTCGCTCCAGCAGGACAAGAAAGGACAGCAATAAGCAGTAGAACCAATACCATTCTCTGGATACACAGCTTATAATATTCCTGCATGGGTTCAGCTGTGCACCACTGACATAGTTGTGTAACACTTAGGGACACAAAATTGTAAAAAAAAGTTATGTTACAGCATTTTTTTTGTTGCTTTATTGCTCTCATATTATTAACCCCTTAAAAACAGCTGTCTTTTTCAATAGATGGAGTTAAATAGCTTGGCTCTTGCTGACAGTGGTGAGACCACGCTATAGCCCAGTGCCTCCTCCTATATACAAATAGCACATCTCACCACTCACCATCAGTGAGACCCACACTAATACCCCTTAAAGGGATATGAAACCCAAAACATTTCTTTTGTGATTCAGACAGAGCAATTTTAAAAAAAAGTTTCAAATTTACATCTATTATCAAATTTGCTTTATTCCCATGATATTCTGTGTTGAAGAAATACCTAGGTAGGCATCTGGAACACAATATGGCAGGGAATAGTGCTGCCATTTAGTACTCTTTTAAATGGATAACATTCTTGCAAAACTCCAGAAATGGACTGGCTCCTTAGCTTACGTCACTGCTTTTAAAAAAAAAAAAAAAAGATACCAAGAGAACAAATATAATTTGATAATAGAAATAAATTAAAAAGGTTCAAACAAAAGCTTTATCTGAATCATGAAAGAAAATGTTTGGGTTTGATATCCCTTTAAGGACACACAACGTACAGGGTACATTTGTGTCATTAAAGGGTTAAGCCTTTGCAATTGTAATTAAACACACAGTTAAAGTCAGCTTATGTAAGAAACTAATGAGAGTTTGATAACAAAAATACATTATAAAATCTCTAAATATTGCACGCTCTGTCTGAAAATTTTATTTTGACTTTCATGTCTCCTTAACATTTATTACGTCTGGTTAAAATCCAAATAACTAACCAACATTACAATAATAAAGCACAATGAAGAACCTTGCTTAATATTATTGTTTTCCTGGGGGCAAATAGATTATCCCTTTGTCCTTTTTTTTCCACCTTGCTCAAAATCCTACCCCCACTTGTTCATTAAATATTGTTTATAAAACCATAGCAGTATCTCTAGTGTACTCAAAATACATAATATTATTCCAACATACTGAATTGTATTAGCTTTATCATTACCGCCCCAAATGGTTCTGACACCATCTGCTAATATATTTTGCCGTAATTATTGTCGGTGTTAAACGTCTGTAATAACAAAAATGTCGGAGACCTATGTAGAAATAAATGTAAAAATATCACATCTTTTTTATTTTGCTTTATTACTTAGGGGCGGATTTTATAAGCAGCGATCCGAAAATATAAAATAAGAAGCAGCAGTCATAAGACCTCTGCTCCATAACTTGTCAAACTGCAATCATCCGATCCGATTGGGATGACTGACACCCTCTGCTATCGGCCGATTGGCCGCGAATGTGCAGGGGCGACATAGCACAAGCATTTCTTGTGAAATGCTTGTGCAATATTAAATGCCTACAGTGTATGCTGTCAGCATTTAGCGATGCAGGGCAGACATGATTCGCTATAGCGAATCATGTCAGCCCGGGGGATTAATAAATTGATCCCTAAGAGGCCTATCTATCAAGCTCCGAATGGAGCTTGAAGGGCCGTGTTTCTGGCGGGTCTTCAGAATCGCCAGAAACAGCAGTTATGAAGCAGCAGTCTAAAGACCGCTGCTCCATAACCCTGTCCATCTGCTCTGATGAGGCGGACAGGAATTGTCACAATTCAACCCGATCGAGTACGATCGGGTTGATTGACACCTCCCTGCTGGCAGCAGATTGGCCGCAAGTCTGCTGGAGGCGGCGTTGCAACAGCAGCTCTTGTGAGCTGCTGGTGCAATGCTGAATGCGGAGAGCGTATTGCTCTTCGCATTCAGCGTGGTCTTGCGGACCTGATCCGCACTGTCGGATCAGGTCCGCAAGACCTTTAATAAATTGGCCTCTTAGTATCAACATCCTGTAACATAACATGACTCAGTCTGGCGCTGTATCACACTATAAGGTAATGCAGTCATGGCCAACCTATAAACACAGTGAGGGGCACAGATTAACAGGGCCTGTTAAACACACACACAATAGATTTAATAATATATTACCAGTGGCACGGGGCCAGATTTAGGTAGGGTTGCCGGATACCCTTTGCATTCTGTTCTTCACACCAAAGGACTTTTGTCAGTTGTGGTTACCTTGTTTGCTCATGTGGAAGCTCACCCATCAGAAATCCCCAAATTACAAATGATTAGTTCTGTATTTTTCCTGGGGCCATAAAACTATGGCAGTTATTGTTGGTTCTGCTTTTTCCCAGGTGCAACAAAGGACACCTGTCTCTCACTGGAGTAAAGCATCACGGCCACTGAAAATGGGGCTTAGACTCAAACATTCTAAAATTGTGAGGTATTGTGTGTTGTTCCAACAACAGACTATAGCGATATCAATGTTACCATAATACAGTGAGGAAATTACACCCAGCAGGCTGGAATAACAACCTTAGAATTGCTGAAAATAATGGCAGAGAGGGAAGATTGTTATCTAACTATCTTGGCAAAATCCCAGGACAGCATGGCAACTAGTGGGCAAGGATCATATAACAACATTATTTAGAAGATGGTCTCTAATCGTTCCAGTCACCAGCTGTGTTGGTATCTACTGATTGATTTTTGTTTTATATCCGAGGACTGTCTTTCTATATCATTTAATTACATGTTATAATCTTATCTTTTTCTCATAGTGATGGATCGTGGAACCATCATAATGAAATATTCTGTTGTAATGAAAAAATAGAGCAGACAATATTCAGCCAAGGAGCATTAAATATTCCATAACTTTTATGACTTATAGGTTATACAATTTAATTAAAACTGCGTGTAGCGGAAAGTAGTTTTTTTTAAATCTTTATTGCATTTAAAATTGGATATCGTACAATGTATTGCTTTTTTGTATTTTGAGTAATGGATGTTCCTGTGCTGAAAAACATTTTTTTGTTTGTGTACTAAACAGAGATGTGCGATTCATCCTCATCAACCATGGAACAGTTAATCTTTTACAATCAGTCGTGGGCAAAGCTTTCCATTTTAATATTAGTATTGACTTAACCTAGTTCATGCAAAAAAACGTTTTTAACAAATGTAGTTTCTGCCCATTCATCTTTATTATATGAAACAATTTTTATTATTCTTGTGTAAAAAAATAAAATAAACTTTTGTCAATGCCTGAGTCTACATTCTCATTCAAATGTTCAAAAGCCAGGAAATTCTGAACTTAAACTCCCTCAACACATTATTAATAATATGACTTTATGGGTAATTATTTATATCACATATGACCCCTTGTTTCATCAGCAATAGCATAATTTCATACATGACACATAATCGCATTCATCATTGCTCAGGTAGCAAAGTAGATAAGGATTTGACAAACCCTGGGCACCACTTAAGCCTAAGAAATGAGCCATGGCAAGACAGCCGCACCTCTCCCCTATCCAACCTTACAAACATTAAGTCAAGGAGGTGCGTATGCAGTGTGTGCTATACAGCAAATATCTATACAGCCCCACATTGCTCTCCTAAATAGAGTGGCCCTGAACTACAGGACTGCCATGTTGTATAGAGAGACAAAGCAGGCCGCAGTGGGAAAGTGCTAATTAAAAGGGACGATAAACTACTAGGTACATCTACAGTAGTACGGTTCCTTCTTATCATGCTATTGTTTTTCTTCTTGAACCTGCAGTTCTCTTTAAAGCTGTTCTCTTATTTTGCCTTATTACAGAATCCAACTGGTAAAGTTCTGCATTTTATACTGGTGCCGCCATCTTGTAGCTGTGTATTGTTACATCATGTGATAGGAGCAGTGCACTTTATCTCATTACAGAATCCAGCTGGTAAAGCTCTGCATTTTATACTGAGTGCCGCCATCTTGTAGCTGTGTATTGTTACATCATGTGATAGGAGCAGTGCACTTTATCTCATTACAGAATCTAGCTGGTAAAGTTCTGCATTTTATGCTGGTGCCACCATCTTGTAGCTGTGTATTGTTACATCACATGATAGGAGCAGTGCACTTTATCTCTTTACAGAATCCAGCTGGTAAAGCTCTGCATTTTATACTGAGTGCCACCATCTTGTAGCTGTGTATTGTTACATCACGTGATAGGAGCAGTGCACTTTATCTCATTACAGAATCCAGCTGGTAAAGCTCTGCATTTTATACTGAGTGCCGCCATCTTGTAGCTGTGTATTGTTACATCATGTGATAGAAGCAGTGCACTTTATCTCATTACAGAATCCAGCTGTTAAAGCTCTGCATTTTATACTGGTGCCGCCATCTTGTAGCTGTGTATTGTTACATCATGTTATAGGAGCAGAGCACTTTATCTCATTACAGAATCCAGCTGGTAATGCTCTGCATTTTATACTGGTGCCACCATCTTGTAGCTGTGTATTGTTACATCATTTGATAGGAGCAGATCACTTTATCTCATTACAGAATCCAGCTGGTAAAGTTCTGCATTTTATACTGGTGCCGCCATCTTGTAGCTGCGTATTGTTATATCCTCTGATAGGATACTGGTGCCGAATAATATATCCAGACTCCACCCCAGTTTTGCTTTAATGCCCCTTTAAGCACCCATTACCCAGTCAGTGAAACCGGTTCTGGAGTACAAGAGCAGAAGATCACAGCAACCCCCAGGAAGATCTAGAAGTGGGAAAGCAGATCTAGAAGTGGGAAAGCAGATCTAGAAGTGGGAAAGCTGATCTAGAAGTGGGAAACAGGATTAGATGACCCGAGTGTTGTGTCTGTACGAAGCAGCAGGTTCTGGGTTTCAGGGGACCACTCAGCCATGTCCCACATAACTTGCATGGTATATCCAGACTCCACCCCAGTTTTGCCTTGACTCCGCCCACAGACTTCCATCCGAGAGAAGTATGGAGCTATGATGGGGAGAGCACAGGGGTAGTCAGTGGAAGGTTTCTAAATCACACATATGGACGAGGGGATGTAATCAGAAAGGAACTGACCATCTTACTTAAATGCAGTTACTTCAAAGTTTAGGGCAAAGCTGGGGTTAGAGATCAGGGGCATAAAGATAAAGTAGCTGCAAAGAATGCTGACAATTTGAGGTCATTGAAATGTGCAAGCAAAGCATGAGCCTATTTAGATTCCCTTGACCTTTTAATTATTTAAACCCAAGGCTGAGCAAATCAATGAAGACATAGCTCTGTCCACTATAGAATGATTTGTTGTTATTTAACCCCTTAACTGTTAATGTGTTTTACAGGCAAGTTAGGGTTAGATCACTGCTATGGGAGTTTTCTGGGTAATCAAGGTGTTGAGTCTCAGCTATGAGTGTAGTTTACAATGGTGATATAACCTCTTAATTGCCCTGTATATTTTGGGAAAAAATATTAATTTATTGCTGAGTGAAACTGCAATTATTTAATCCCTTGATCACCCCTGTGTTCTAGACTATTAAGGTGTTAAATCACTGTTCTGTACATTTATACATATGTATGTATGTATATATATATATATATATATATATATATATATATATATATATATATATATATATATATATATATATACATATATATATGTGTATATATTTTTATTTTTAATTTATTTTTTTAACAAGCTGCCATACCTAAAGGAAAATCAAAATTAAACTTGCATGATTCAGATAGAATATGTCATTTTAAGACACTTTTAAATTGACTTCTATTTTCAAATGTGCTTTGTTCTTTTGGTATCCCTTGTTGAAAAAGAATATGCACATATCCTACACTAGTGGGCAATAGCTACTGATTGGTGCCTGCACAGATTTGTCTCTTGTGATTGGCTAACTAGATGTGTTTAACTAACTGCCAGTAGTGCAAAGTTGTTCCTACAGCAAAGGATAACAAGAGAATGAAGCAAATTTAAGAAGTAAAATTGAAAGTTGATTGAAATTGTATGTTCTATCCAAATCATGAAATAAAATTTTGGGGATTCCTGTCCCTTTAAATAACTCTATTACATATATATATATATATATATATATATATATATATATATATATATATATATATATATATAAACAAGCATGGAAATTGCACTCCCAATAACCAAAGTCCTTATGCCCTGGGTGCAGCAAACAAAATAGATAGAAATGCAGAACAAGCGCACTCCAAGGGACTTTTCAAAATCACTTTAATCAGTGTGATTAAAGTGATTTTGAAAAGTCCCTTGGAGTGCGCTTGTTCTGCATTTCTATATATATATATATATATATATATATAAATAAGGGTTCTTGTTCTGTTTGATATGTCCGGTTTGGCTACCATTGACAAAGGCTCCTGTGAGAGCCGAAACATTTGGTTCTTTTTCATCACCATTAAACGGATTGAAAAACCTTCTGTGCCTGCTGTGTGGAGTTTCTGTATATCACGGATACCGTCCGTGGGAATCATCACTTATTTGGGTAGACTATTTTCCACAAGATATGCTAATGATAAGAATACCAATAAAGGGACATTATTTTTTTTATCTAAAAGTGGGGGATTTTATTCCTTTTAAAAAAAAAACACAAAACATGCCACTTTCCATCACTAGAGTTGATCAGCCAATATGCATGCGCAGTTTAAATTGAATGTGACACTGTTAAAACAAATAAAAATTCCATATAAAAATGATATATATATATATGCATCGCCTTTTTCATCTCTGTGACAAGTGATTGAACTGTGCATGCGCTCATGTCGTGGACGCAGCAAAATCCTTCAGTACAACTTCCTTGTCAGAATTTGCTACCTCTCAATGCGCATGCTGCTGATTACATAATCACATTCCACACATTCCTTTTTAAGATTAGTGGAGTGTGATTACGTAATACTGAGCATGCACACTGACAGGTAGCAAATGCTTACAAAGTAGCAGATTCTGATAGAACACTGGTCAAGACACAATCATCCTCTCTAACACTCGCAGGGGCAGCCCTCATGGAATTCTATAAAAAAAGGGGCTGATCCTGCGAGTGGTGAGATGTCTCCCATACAAATAATGAGAGCTCTCTGCCAGGTAAAAGTTAGCAATGGAGAGTAAACCAGCCTGTTGTGAAACTTTATGTTTTCATTGCACTGTACCTTAAATACGCTGCAATTTTCGTATGCATAGGTTTTCCTTTCAGAATAATTAGTGTTTTGAGAATTTATTGAAAACTTGCCACTTTTTAACTATCAAGAAAAAACTGTGAGAACTGTTGTGCGAAAATGTTTATAGAATTATGCTGGGATTTGAGGGAAAATTTTTATATACGGCCATGGATCACCCATGTTCAGCGCATTTAATGAAAAGACAATTACGCTTTGTATTTTGTAATTTTAACTACTAATTTCTTGCTTGTTTCGCACATCCAGTGTACTTCAATTATGATTTACGCTGTGTATAGTTAATACGATTTGTTCCTGTGTAATTTACCTACATATTCTATGTTTTTTGATAAAATACGAATTTTGGTGAACAATTTTGTTATGATTTTTGATGCATCTTAACAAAACAAAATTTCCCTGTCTATTTTTGTGTGAATGGGTAAAGGATTTGCTTTGTATGATTTTTAAATTATGATTTTCATTGTGCACTTTTGTAAGGTGAGTGTCTCCTCCCATAGGAAAATGCAGTATACGTCCCTTAGTGAGACGCCCTGTTTTCAGGGTAAAAAGTGGCTTTATAATTCCACCAGGGAAAAAGAAGCAATGGGGAGCATCTTCTAGAATCTCACCAGTCCAGAGAGCCTTTTAAAATTGGGCTCTGAGTGAGAGAGTGAGAAAGAGATTGAGAGAAAGAGAGATTAAGAGAGAGAGGGAGCAGTCTTGCAGTTTTGGTCAGAAAGGGAATCTGAAGGACTGGCACATAAATTACCCAGCATGGAGAAAAGACAAATAGAACAAAACATAATGATGTCTGATTGCAACCAAAAGCTTCCATCACAACCACATGCCGCGGCCGAAGAGGTAGCCTTACTGCTGAGATATTCTATTGCTCCCCCATAGAGGAACTTGCAAGGCAGCCTATCAAAAGCCAGAATACACAAGAGGAATTGATTCTTAGAAACCTCCCGGGATGAGTCAAATACCTATAACCCTGTGCACTGATGCTCAGAAAAAAACACTGATTTTTATTATTTTATATTATTGTGCAGTTATGATAACGCTCATGCCTCCAGCTTGTGGAATTAACAGTGAGGCCAATTTTCTCCTACAAATTTTTATCCTCTTGATTTTTGTTACACTCACCAGGTCATTTTTGTGCAATACCTCAAAGGCTTTAGTGACAAAATATTAAGAAATACATTTATAGGATGTTAAGTATTAGTTTTGTAACAATGTATAATAACAGACAGAAATATATATTTATGCTAACATAGCGTGAATATATATATATATATATATATATATTTATTTATATATATATAATGTAAACACACATACACAGTTACCAACAATGCATGTTATCAGCAAACACTCATATTTTAATAAAAACTGCCTAATACTTTGTTTTCCACCATTATACATTAAAATATCGACTTATGGATTATCACTTAAAGGGATAGGAAAGTCAAAATGGAACGTGCATGATTCCGATAGAGCATGTCATTTTAGGGCACGTTTAAATTAATTTCTATTTTCAAATGTGCTTTGTTCTCTTGGTATCCCTTGTTGAAAAAGAATACGCACATATCCTACACTAGAGAGAGCTAGCTGCTGAATGGTGTCTGCACACATTTGTCTCTTGTGATTGGCTAACTAGATATGTTCAGTTATCTGCCAGTAGTGCAATGCTGTTCCTTCAGCAAAGGATAACAAGAGAATGAAGCAAATTTGATAATAGAAGTAAATTAAAAAGTTGTTTAAAATTGTATGTTCTATCTGAATCATGAAAGAACATTTTGGGGTTTCCTGTCCCTTTAAGGTTGGATTTATCATTAAAGGAACATTATAGCTGATAAAAGAAATTATCTAATTTGTTACAGCATGTCATTTAAAGACTAGTGACCCTGCACCTCTGTGTGTTTAACCGATGCAGAATAATGTATTGCAGTATATAAGCTCGAGTACTTTTGTGCAGTTATTTTAGAACAATATTTATGTTATGCATTTGTTCAGTTTGTAATTATCTCCTGTGCTAGCCGCTCCTCTTCTGAGCCTGTTTATCACAGAGTAAACAAGGATTATAGAGTTACTTTCCCCATAGACTCTAAGCAGAGAGCATTCTGGCTACGCTACATTAGAGATTAGTAGGGCCTGTCCTAGACTATGAGGCCTATCTATCAAGCTCCGAACGGAGCTTGAAGGGCCGTATTTCTGGCGAGTCTTCAGACTCGCCAGAAACAGCAGCTATAAAGCAGCGGTCTAAAGACCGCTGCTCCATAACCCTGTCCACCTGCTCTGATGAGGCGGACAAGAAACGCTGAAATTCAACACCCAATTGACAACCCCCTGCTGGCGGCCCTCTTGTGAGCTGCTGGTGCAATGCTGAATACGGCGTATTGTTCTCCGCATTCAGCGAGGTCTTGTGGACCTGATCTGCACTGTTGGATCAGGTCCACAAGACCTTTAATAAATTTGCCTCTATGTGTAGCCTTTAAGGTTGTGCCTAGAGACTCCTGCTCAGCAGGTAAACAGGTACATGAAAGGGAGAAATATAAACAAGATAGTCATATAAGAATCAAATGCTTAACCTTTTAAAGCCGTTATAGCATTTTATTCAATTCTGACCGCCCTGGGCTTTATCGCTGTAACGGCGCTTCCTGGATCTGATTGTGGTCTGGAGGGACTGTCTCTGATTGTGGTCTGGGGACGCCACCCCAGACCCGATCCCATCACATGCACGATCGCGGGATTTCAGTTTGTCTACATCGGAACGTTGTTCCATTGTAGAACAATTGACCCTGTCACGAAAGGGTTAAACTCATGTATTTCATTGTTAAAATGCACTATTGGGAGTCAGCTGATAATTGGCTCCATATATACGGCTGCTGTCATTGGCTTACTTGAAGTGTCCAGTTAGCTCCCAATAGTGCATCACTGCTCCTGTAACAAAGGATACCAAGAGAATAAAGCAAATTTGATAATAGAAGTACAATGGAAAGTTGTTGAACATTTAGGGCTAGATTACGTGTGGAGCCCTAAATTATTGCGCTCCCGCAAACGGGCAAATTTGCTGTTTGTAGGAGCGTGATAATTAACCAGCCATTGCTACTGTGAGCTTGTGGTAGCAATTAGTGCTCCAAATATTACCCAGAGATTAGGTCTCTGGTTAATTTTCTAAAAGTTCCCCAAATGCCCTCAAAATAGAGGACATTGTAGTTTTTAATTTAAAAAAAATGTAGCATTTTAGTTTTGGGGCTGTAAAGTTTGTGGGAGTGGGGTGTTAGAAAAAAAAAACGGCACTAAAAAGAGCCTTTACATTGCGCTCTATGGGAAATGTGTGTTCCCATAGACTGCAATGTAAATATATGTATATGATTATATATATATATTTATGTGTTAATATATGTATATACACATATTAATATTCAAAGAAAGACGGCTCCAGCTGAGGTTAAAACGAAAGTCCTTTATTTGAAAACTTTAATACATGTGAAACACAGCAAGCGAGTGAAAGGTGCTGAGGGCGCAGCACTGTCTGGCTTACATGTTTCGGAAATGATCCGTAGTCATAGCCTACAGTGCTATGCCCCACACCTGTTTAAAAAGAAAGTAAAACAAATGTGATTTGCTAATGGAAAAACCCGCCCTCTGACCTAACCTAACACACCTGTAACTAAAATACTCCTTAAAGCAAAACTACTGACTAAATATAGAGATGCAAATAAACACTAAATATATAAGTACTGCATCTATCTAAATATACACTTTTTAGAATCGGATAGAGATCTATATATGAACAGCAATGTACAAAAAGAAAAGTAAATGTAAATAAGGAAAGTAAATATAAATGTAGTTACATGCGAAACTGTTGTTACACACCTAGTTAATACTGGTAAATAAAAGACATTGCGTCTAAGATATACATATACATAATGCACAAAAAATACTGTCAGTCTAATAATGGGATACAAAATCATAAGAACCTATGTACATACTGACCTCTTGCTATATCCTATACCTAAGTGACTGAAGGACACAAGTATGCTATATATGTTAATAATAGTGCAATACATTTGAAATCCATTTGAAAAAGCTAGTACACTTTATTACCTTTAGACTTACTATCTCCTTATATTGTCCTAGACCTTTAATACTGTATGGACTTAAGAACTATTATGATGAAAGCATCTAACAGTGAAATATGTAAATCCTATTATACATGGTGCAATATTGTATCATAATAATAATAAGAGGCAAAGAAATAAGCCATTTGTCAGTGGACCAAAATATCCACCTGATATTATATTACAACAAGACCAAATATGAAGTGTAGAAATTATGCTTTACTAGAGCTATACTGACTGCAGCTAAAGAAACAAGGTTAATCTAGAAAATATATTAAAAATATATTAAAAATTATTAAGATATGGATCATATAGAAATAGGGACCATTATTCCCAGAGATTAAGGACATCATACCTGGAGTTTAACCCATCGGGCACCCGGGTGCCCATGGTAAAAATCCAGTAGGCTTCCCGTCTAGCGAGAAGTATGCCAATATCACCTCCCCTGATGGGTCTACTGACTTTTTCAATGCCACACCAGGTGAAGCCCTGAAGATTGTTGTCATGAAAAACCCCAAAATGTTGAACAATGGGAGTTGAGGACCTCTTAGTATTGAATGAGGATAAATGTTCTCTTATCCTAGTATTAAGGTCACGTGAAGTGAGTCCTATATACTGGATTTTACACAGGGTGCATTCAATTAGATAAACCACTGACTCGGTCTTGCAATTCATGCAAGCTCCAATTTGATACAATTTGTTTGTTTTTTCACTTTTGAACTCTTTAGTGATATTGACAAACTCACAAGGCTTACACTTTCTGTGTCCACATTTGTACATACCAGTGTGTTTTAACCAGGAACCCTGTGTGGGTTTATCTGATTTCAGTAATGTTGGCGAGAGGATAGAACCTAAAGTGGGGCTTTTCCTGTATGAACATCTTAGTCCGGTTTTAACCGTATCCACTAGTTTATCCTCCGCCAATAACACTGGAAAATGCTTGCGTATAATGTCGCATACCTGGGAATATTGTACACTGTGTGTGGTTACAAATGTGACTTGCTGTTCCTTTTGTTTTCTGTTCTGCTGACTGCCTAAGAGTTTCTCCCTAGGGATGGTATAAACTTGATCCCTAGCCCTTCTTATTATCTTGGGGGAATAGTTCCTGTCCTTAAATCTTTTCTCGAGAACCCTTGATTCAGTCACAAAATCTGCATGTGCTGTACAATTTCTCTTAAGCCTAGTGTATTCACCTTTTGCTACCGCAAAGGGAACATGTTTGGAAGGTTGGCAACTAGTGCCCAAAAGTAGAGAATTTCCTGAGATAGGCTTCCTGTAAATCATAGATTTTATGGTGCCCTCTCTGGTTCCCTCCAATGTGAGATCAAGATAGTTAATATGACTATCATTAAATTCAAAAGTAAATTTAAGCCCAATCTCATTGTTATTGAGATAATCCAAGAACTGAGGGATACTGGCATGGTCACCGGTCCACACAAATAAGAGGTCATCAATGTATCTCCTATAAAAGGAGATACAGTCTTTAAATGGATTACTATCTCCAAAGATGTGGTAAAACTCCCACCATCCAAGAAACAGATTGGCAAAAGATGGAGCAAATTTTGCCCCCATGGCGATACCACATCTCTGGAGATAGTAAACCTCTTCAAACTTGAAAAAATTGTGGGTGAGTAAAAAGGTGGTGACTCTCAGAATAAACTCAATAGAGGTATCACTATACTCAGTCCCTTGTTCAAGAAAAAAGGCAATGGCTTGTACTCCCACTTGGTGTGGGATACTGGAGTATAATGAAACAGCATCCACTGTAAGCCATTTGGACTGTTCAGTCCATTCCATTTCCTCAGTCAAATTTAAAATATGTTTGGTGTCTCTCACATAAGAATGTAATGACATCACAATGGGTTGGAGAATAGCATCCAACCATTCAGAGAGGTTTCCTAAAAGGGAATCAATCCCACTCACGATGGGTTAAGAAGGGCTAGGGAGCAAGTTTATACCATCCCTAGGGAGAAACTCTTAGGCAGTCAGCAGAACAGAAAACAAAAGGAACAGCAAGTCACATTTGTAACCACACACAGTGTACAATATTCCCAGGTATGCGACATTATACGCAAGCATTTTCCAGTGTTATTGGCGGAGGATAAACTAGTGGATACGGTTAAAACCGGACTAAGATGTTCATACAGGAAAAGCCCCACTTTAGGTTCTATCCTCTCGCCAACATTACTGAAATCAGATAAACCCACACAGGGTTCCTGGTTAAAACACACTGGTATGTACAAATGTGGACACAGAAAGTGTAAGCCTTGTGAGTTTGTCAATATCACTAAAGAGTTCAAAAGTGAAAAAACAAACAAATTGTATCAAATTGGAGCTTGCATGAATTGCAAGACCGAGTCAGTGGTTTATCTAATTGAATGCACCCTGTGTAAAATCCAGTATATAGGACTCACTTCACGTGACCTTAATACTAGGATAAGAGAACATTTATCCTCATTCAATACTAAGAGGTCCTCAACTCCCATTGTTCAACATTTTGGGGTTTTTCATGACAACAATCTTCAGGGCTTCACCTGGTGTGGCATTGAAAAAGTCAGTAGACCCATCAGGGGAGGTGATATTGGCATACTTCTCGCTAGACGGGAAGCCTACTGGATTTTTACCATGGGCACCCGGGTGCCCGATGGGTTAAACTCCAGGTATGATGTCCTTAATCCCTGGGAATAATGGTCCCTATTTCTATATGATCCATATCTTAATAATTTTTAATATATTTTCTAGATTAACCTTGTTTCTTTAGCTGCAGTCAGTATAGCTCTAGTAAAGCATAATTTCTACACTTCATATTTGGTCTTGTTGTAATATAATATCAGGTGGATATTTTGGTCCACTGACAAATGGCTTATTCATTTGCCTCTTATTATTATTATGATACAATATTGCACCATGTATAATAGGATTTACATATTTCACTGTTAGATGCTTTCATCATAATAGTTCTTAAGTCCATACAGTATTAAAGGTCTAGGACAATATAAGGAGATAGTAAGTCTAAAGGTAATAAAGTGTACTAGCTTTTTCAAATGGATTTCAAATGTATTGCACTGTTATTAACATATATAGCATACTTGTGTCCCTCAGTCACTTAGGTATAGGATATAGCAAGAGGTCAGTATGTACATAGGTTCTTATGATTTTGTATCCCATTATTAGACTGACAGTATTTTTTGTGCATTATGTATATGTATATCTTAGACGCAATGTCTTTTATTTACCAGTATTAACTAGGTGTGTAACAATAGTTTTGCATGTAACTACATTTATATTTACTTTCCTTATTTACATTTACTTTTCTTTTCGTACATTGCTGTTCATATATAGATCTCTATCCGATTCTAAAAAGTGTATATTTAGATAGATGCAGTACTTATATATTTAGTGTTTATTTGCATCTCTATATTTAGTCAGTAGTTTTGCTTTAAGGAGTATTTTAGTTACAGGTGTGTTAGGTTAGGTCAGAGGGCGGGTTTTTCCATTAGCAAATCACATTTGTTTTACTTTCTTTTTAAACAGGTGTGGGGCATAGCACTGTAGGCTATGACTACGGATCATTTCCGAAACATGTAAGCCAGACAGTGCTGCGCCCTCAGCACCTTTCACTCGCTTGCTGTGTTTCACATGTATTAAAGTTTTCAAATAAAGGACTTTCGTTTTAACCTCAGCTGGAGCCGTCTTTCTTTGAATACAAATTTGCCTTTCCAGTATTCCAGCCGAGGATCTGTTGCCATTGGATGTTTAAGGAGCATGTGTGCGAGGCGTGTCTACTGAGCAGCGTTTTCAACTAATACACAGTGTCGCAAGTCTCACCGAGGGACGTAGGAGAGGGGAGGAGTGTTTCCACTAGCTGTGAGGACTGTAGCCGGGATAAGTTGAGGCGGATGGCGGTTTCCTCCGCTTCGTCCCAGGCTGTTTTCTTTCCCCAGAGTGGCAGTTTTCCTGTTGGAGCAGTGAGACGGGCATAGGTACCAACACTGTCTTGAAACCCCGCACGTACCCTCCTCTGGTGAGTGAAGTTTACCACGCTGATTCAGTTTGATTTACTTGCTGCCTAGTCTTTTGTGGACACACGTTTGTTTCACTTATTGCTTATTGCTTGTTTGCATTACACGCCAAAGCACACATTATACTAAGAAGGACTTTATACCTTGGATTCCATATACTGATACTGGGTTTCTCTTTGACTTATACACATATTAACACCTAAATATATATGTATATAATAATATACATATACAGGTATATTTAAAAATGCTGTCCATCACTGCACTACTTACCACCTTTGCTGCTCGAGGTTCTGATGCCGTCTGTAAATAGAGCTGCAGGAGTTGTCTCTGTCCAGAAATAAAGCTGCAGGAATTGTCTCTGTCCAGAAATAGAGCTGCAGTTGTTGTCTCTGTCCAGAAATAGATCTGCGGGACTTGTTTCTGTTCAGTAATATAGCTGCAGGAGTTGTCTATGTCCAGAAATAGAGCTGCTGGAGTTGTATCTGTACAGAAGTAAAGCTGCAGGAGTTGTCTCTGTACAGAAATAGAGCTGCAGCCATTGTCTCTGTACATAAATAAAGCTGGTAGTGTTGTCTCTGTCCAGAAAAAGAGCAGCAGGGGTTGTCTCTGTCCAGAAATAGAGCTGCAGGAGTTTTCTCTGTACAGAAATAAAGCTGCAGGTGTTGTCTCTGTCCAGAAATAGAGTTGAGTTGTTTCTGTCCAGAAATAGAGCTGTGGGTGTTGTTTAAGTTCAGAAATAAAGCTGCAAGAGTTGTCTCTGTCTAGAAATAGAGCTGCAGAAGATGTCTCTGTCCAGAAAAAGAGCTTCAGTGGTTGTCTCTGTCCAGAAAAAGAGCTGAGAGAGTTGTTTCTGTTCAGAAATAAAGCTGTAGGAGTTGTCTCTGTCCAGAAATAGAGCTGCAGGAGTTGTCTCTGTCCAGAAATAGAGCTGCAGGAATTGTCTCTGTTCAGAAATAGAGCTGAGAGAGTTGTTTCTGTTCAGAAATAAAGCTGCAGGATTTGTCTCTGTACAGAAATAAATCTGCAGGATGTGTCTTTGTACAGAAATAGAGCTGCATGAGTTGTCTCTGTACATAAATAAAGCTGCAGGGATTGTCCCGGTACAGAAATAGAGCTGCATGAATTGTCTCTGTTCAGAAATAGAGCTGCAGGAATTGTCTCTGTTCAGAAATAGAGCTGCAGGAATTGTCTCTGTTCAGAAATAGAGCTGCAGGAATTGTCTCTGTTCAGAAATAGAGCTGCAGGAATTGTCTCTGTTCAGAAATAGAGCTGCAGGAATTGTCTCTGTTCAGAAATAGAGCTGCAGGAATTGTCTCTGTTCAGAAATAGAGCTGCAGGAATTGTCTCTGTTCAGAAATAGAGTTGAGTTGTTTCTGTCCAGAAATAGAGCTGTGGGTGTTGTTTAAGTTCAGAAATAAAGCTGCAAGAGTTGTCTCTGTCTAGAAATAGAGCTGCAGAAGATGTCTCTGTCCAGAAAAAGAGCTTCAGTGGTTGTCTCTGTCCAGAAAAAGAGCTGAGAGAGTTGTTTCTGTTCAGAAATAAAGCTGTAGGAGTTGTCTCTGTCCAGAAATAGAGCTGCAGGAGTTGTCTCTGTCCAGAAATAGAACTGCAGGAATTGTCTCTGTTCAGAAATAGAGCTGAGAGAGTTGTTTCTGTTCAGAAATAAAGCTGCAGGATTTGTCTCTGTACAGAAATAAATCTGCAGGATGTGTCTTTGTACAGAAATAGAGCTGCATGAGTTGTCTCTGTACATAAATAAAGCTGCAGGGATTGTCCCGGTACAGAAATAGAGCTGCATGAATTGTCTCTGTTCAGAAATAGAGCTGCAGGAATTGTCTCTGTTCAGAAATAGAGCTGCAGGAATTGTCTCTGTTCAGAAATAGAGCTGCAGGAATTGTCTCTGTTCAGAAATAGAGCTGCAGGAATTGTCTCTGTTCAGAAATAGAGCTGCAGGAATTGTCTCTGTTCAGAAATAGAGCTGCAGGAATTGTCTCTGTTCAGAAATAGAGCTGCAGGAATTGTCTCTGTTCAGAAATAGAGCAGCAGGAATTGTCTCTGTTCAGAAATAGAGCTGAGAGAGTTGTTTCTGTTCAGAAATAAAGCTGCAGGATTTGTCTCTGTACAGAAATAAATCTGCAGGATTTGTCTTTGTACAGAAATAGAGCTGCATGAGTTGTCTCTGTACATAAATAAAGCTGCAGGATTTGTCTCTGTACAGAAATAAATCTGCAGGATTTGTCTTTGTACAGAAATAGAGCTGCGGGAGTTGTCTCTGTCCAGAAATAAAGCTGGTGTAGTTGTCTCTCTCCAGAAATAAAGCCGTAGGAGTTGTGTCTGTACAGAAATAGAACTGCAGGAGTTGTCTCTGTCCAGAAATAGAGCTGAGAGAGTTGTTTCTATCCAGAAATAGAGCTGAGAGAGTTGTTTCTGTTCAGAAATAAAGCTGCAAGTGTTGTCTCTGTCTAGAAATAGAGCTGTAGGAGTTATCTCTGTCCAGAAATAGAGCTGCGGGAGTTGTTTCTGTTCAGAAATAGATCTGCAGGAGTTGTTTCTGTACAGAAATAAAGCTGCAGGGATTGTCTCTGTACAGAAATAGAGCTGCGGGAGTTGTCTCTATACAGAAATAGTGCTGCGGGAGTTGTCTCTGTCCAGAAATAGAGCTGCAGGAGTTGTCTCTGTTCAGATATAGAGCTGTGCGAGTTGTTTCTGTTCAGAAATAGAGCTGCAAGAGTTGTCTCTGTCCAGAAATAGAGCTGCAGAAGTTGTCTCTGTCCATAAATGGAGCTACAGGAGTTGTCTCTGTCTAGAAATAGAGCTGCGGGAGTTATTTCTGTTCAGAAATAAAGCTGCAGGAGTTGTCTGTCCAGAAATAAAGCTGCAGGAGTTGTCTCTGTCCAGAAAAAGAGGCCTATTTATCAAATGTCTGTCGGACCTGATCCGATAGTGCGGATCAGGTCTGACAGACATCGCTGAATGCGGAGAGCATTACGCTCTCCATATTCAGCATTGCACCAGCAGCTCTTGTGAGCTGCTTTTGTAACGGCGCCCCCTGCAAACTCACGGCCAATCGGGCGCCAGCAGGGGGTGTCAATCTACCCGATCATACTCAATCGGGTTGATTTGTGGCGATTCCTGCCCGCTTCATCAGAGCAGGCGGACAGGGTTATGGAGCAGCGGTCTTCAAACACGGGCCCTCAAGCTCCATTCGGAGCTTGATAAATCAGGAGTTTCTCTGTCCAGAAATAGAGCTTCAGGAGTTGTCTCTTTCCAGAAATAGAGCTGCGGGAGTTGTCTCTGTTTAGAAATAGAGCTTAGAGAGTTGTTTCTTTTCAGAAATAAAGCTGCAGGAGTTGTCTCTGTACAGAAATAAAACTGCAGGAGTTGTCTCTATACAGAAATAGAGCTTCAGCAGTTGTCTCTATACAGAAATAAAGCTGCAGGAGTTGTCTCTGTACAGAAATAAAGCTGCAGGAGTTGTCTCTGTACAGAAATAGAGCGGCAGCTGTTGTCTCTGTACATAAATAAAGATGGTAGTGTTGTCTCTGTCCAGAAAAAGAGCAGCAGGGGTTGTCTCTGTCCAGAAATAGAGCTGCAGGAGTTGTCTCTGTACAGAAATAAAGCTGCAGGAGTTGTCTCTGTCCAGAAATTGAGTTGAGAGAGTTGTTTCTGTCCAGAAATAGAGCGGTGGGGGTTGTTTCTATTCAGAAATAAAGCTGCAAGAGTTGTCTCTGTCTAGAAATAGAGCTGCAGAAGATGTCTCTGTTCAGAAATAAAGCTGCAGGATTTGTCTCTGTACAGAAATAAAGCTGCAGGAGTTGTCTTTGTACAGAAATAGAGCTGCATGAGTTGTCTCTGTGCAGAAATAAAGCTGCAGGGATTGTCCCTGTACAGAAATAGAGCTGCGGGAGTTGTCTCTGTTTAGAAATAAAGCTGGCGGAGTTGTCTCTGTCCAGAAAAAGAGCTGCAGGAGTTGTCTCTCTCCAGAAATAGAGTTGCGGGTGTTGTCTCTGTCCAGAAATAAAGCTGTAGGAGTTGTGTCTGTCCAGAAATAGAGCTGAGAGAGTTGTTTCTGTTCAGAAATAAAGCTGCAGGAGTTGCCGCTGTACAGAAATAAAGCTGCAGGGATTGTCTTTGTACAGAAATAAAGCTGCAGGAGTTGTTTCTGTACAGAAATAAAGCTGCAGGGATTGTCTCTGTACAGAAATAGAGCTGCAAGAGTTGTCTCTGTCCAGAAATAGAACTGCAGGAGTTGTCTCTGTCCAGAAATAGAGCTGAGAGAGTTGTTTCTGTTCAGAAATAAAGCTGCAGGAGTTGCCGCTGTACAGAAATAAAGCTGCAGGGATTGTCTTTGTACAGAAATAAAGCTGGAGGAGTTGTTTCTGTACAGAAATAAAGCTGCAGGGATTGTCTCTGTACAGAAATAGAGCTGCAGGAGTTGTCTCTATACAGAAATAGTGCTGCGGGAGTGGTTTCTGTTCAGAAATAGAGCTGCAAGAGTTGTCTCTGTACAGAAATAGAGCTGCAGAAGTTGTCTCTGTCCATAAATAGAGCTACAGGAGTTGTCTCTGTCTAGAAATAGAGCTGCGGGAGTTATTTCTGTTCAGAAATAAAGCTGCAGGAGTTGTCTGTCCAGAAATAAAGCTGCAGGAGTTGTCTCTGTCCAGAAAAAGAGGCCTTGATTTGTGGCGATTCCTGCCCGCCTCATCAGAGCAGGCGGACAGGGTTGTGGAGCAGCGGTCTTCAAACACGGGCCCTCAAGCTCCATTCAGAGCTTGATAAATCAGGAGTTTCTCTGTCCATAAATAGAGCTTCAGGAGTTCTCTCTGTCCAGAAATAGAGCTGCGGGTGTTGTCTCTGTTTAGAAATATAGCTGAGAGAGTTGTTTCTTTTCAGAAATAAAGCTGCAGGAGTTGTGTCTGTACAGAAATAAAGCTGCAGGAGTTGTCTCTGTACAGAAATAGAGCTGCAGGAGTTGTCTCTATACAGAAATAAAGCTGCAGGAGTTGTCTCTGTACAGAAATAAAGCTGCAGGAGTTGTCTCTGTACAGAAATAGAGCTGCAGCCGTTGTCTCTGTACATAAATAAAGCTGGTAGTGTTGTCTCTGTCCAGAAAAAGAGCAGCAGGGGTTGTCTCTGTCCAGAAATAGAGCTGCAGGAGTTGTCTCTGTACAGAAATAAAGCTGCAGGAGTTGTCTCTGTCCAGAAATAGAGTTGAGAGAGTTGTTTCTGTCCAGAAATAGAGCTGTGGGGGTTGTTTCTGTTCAGAAATAAATCTGCAAGAGCTGTCTCTGTCTAAAAATAGAGCTGCAGAAAATGTCTATGTCAAGAAAAAGAGCTTCAGTGGTTGTCTCTGTCCAGAAATAGAGCTGAGAGAGTTGTTTCTGTTCAGAAATAAAGCTGCAGGAGTTGTCTCTGTCCAGAAATAGAGCTGCATGAGTTGTCTCTGTCCAGAAATAGAGCTGCATGAGTTGTCTCTGTCCAGAAATAGAGCTGCAGGAGTTGTCTTTGTACAGAAATAGAGCTGCATGAGTTGTCTCTGTACAGAAATAGAGCCGCAGGAGTTGTCTCTGTCCAGAAATAGAGCTGCATGAGTTTTCTCTGTCCAGAAATAGAGCTGCAGGAGTTGTCTTTGTACAGAAATAGAGCTGCATGAGTTGTCTCTGTACAGAAATAGAGCCGCAGAAGTTGTCTCTGTCCATAAATAGAGCTACAGGAGTTGTCTCTGTCTAGAAATAGAGCTGCGGGAGTTATTTCTGTTCAGAAATAAAGCTGCAGGAGTTGTCTGTCCAGAAATAAAGCTGCAGGAGTTGTCTCTCTCCAGAAAAAGGCCTTTTTATCAAATGTCTGTCGGACCTGATCCAATAGTGCGGATCAGGTCTGACAGACATCGCTGAATGCGGAGAGCAATACGCTCTCCGTATTCAGCATTGCACTAGCAGCTCTTGTGAGCTGCTTTTGCAACGCCGCCCCCTGCAAACTCACGGGCCAATCGGCCGTAGGGGGTGTCAATCTACCCGATCGTACTCGATCGGGTTGATTTGTGCCGCCAAAGCCATCAATGGGAATAGTTTCAATTTCCAATGAACTGCGCCAATAGGTTAAGATGATCTGTGACCCACTAGGTATCAATCACGTGTCAGCCATGTGATATGCGTAGCACATTTGTGCTCAAGCAGGGACACACCTACACACTACTGCCGACACACTAATGTGTCACGACACACAGTTTGGAAAGCACTGCTGTACAGAAATAAAGCTGCAGGAGTTGTCTCTGTTCAGAAATAGAGCTGCAGGAGTTGTCTCTGTCCAGAAATAGAGCTACAGGAGTTGTCTCTGTTCAGAAATAGAGCTGCAGGAGTTGTCTCTGTCCAGAAATAGAGCTGCAGGAGTTGTCTCTGTCCAGAAATAGAGCTGCAGGAGTTGTCTCTGTCCAGAAATAGAGCTACAGGAGTTGTCTCTGTCCAGAAATAGAGCTACAGGAGTTGTCTCTGTCCAGAAATAGAGCTGCAGGAGTTGTATCTGTCTAGAAATAGAGCTGCAGACGTTGTCTCTCTCCAGAAATAGAGCTGTGGGAGTTGTCTCTGTTCAGAAATAGAGCTACAGGAGTTGTCTCTGTCCAGAAATAGAGCTGCAGGAGTTGTCTCTGTTCAGAAATAGAGCTGCAGGAGTTGTCTCTGTCCAGAAATAGAGCTACAGGAGTTGTCTCTGTCCGGAAATAGAGCTACAGGAGTTGTCTCTGTCCAGAAATAGAGCTACAGGAGTTGTCTCTGTCCAGAAATAGAGCTGCAGGAGTTGTATCTGTCTAGAAATAGAGCTGCAGACGTTGTCTCTCTCCAGAAATAGAGCTGCAGGAGTTGTCTCTGTCCAGAAATAGAGCTGTTGGAGTTGTCCTTACCAGTCAATAAGCAATTTGCCTCTAAGAATGAGTTGTGCACACACATGGGGGCCGAATTATCAAAGGTCTTGCGGATCAGGTCCGCAACACCTCGCTGAATGCGGAGAGCAATACGCTTTCTGTATTTAGCATTGCACCAGCAACTCACAAGAGCTGCTGGTGCAACGCTGCCCCCTGCTGACTCGCGGACAATCGGCCGCCAGCAGGGAGGTGTCAATCAACCCGATCGTACTCGATCGGGTTGATTTGTGGCGATTCCTGTCCGCCTCATCAGAGCAGGTGGACAGGGTTATAGAGCAGCGGCCCTTCAAGCTCCACTCGGAGCTTGATAAATGGGCCTCATGGACTTAGTTTCCCAGTTTGCATATTTCTGTTTCATGTGTATGATAGACATGATAAAGGGAATGATATCCCATTAAGATACAGTACAGAAGGGGACACAGTACTTCCATGAAGCTTCCACTTCTCCACTCCACTGCAAATACCATTTTAGACTGGGAGTCATTGGCATGGAGGTTCGAGAACAAAGTCAAGGCATTCTGAGTCATGTATGGATAAATAAGCGGTTAGGGAGGTTTAGGGTTTTGGCTAGGCACATAGGCCTGTATATTGCTGTTTGGTCCGTGAGCATGGCAGATCTGTTTGGAGATTGTTCTCTGGATATGACTGGGTAGTTGGTGGTTGGTCATTTAATAGGGTGGGACAGTTTGAGAGTTTGTCCTCCTTGTCAGTTTAGGGGAAACCATCTGCATGTCTGACTGATATTGGAGATGACACAAAGGTGTAGCTGGTCACATTTCGGTTTAGTCTATGAGCTTGTTTGGTCAGTTTAGGGAAGTCCATCTGTATGTCTGACTGATATTGGAGGTAATACATGAGTGTAGCTGGTCACGTTTGGGTTTGGTTTATGAGCATTGCTGGTTAGTTTAAGGGAGTCCATCTGTATGTCTGACTGATATTGGGGATGATACATGACTGTAGCCTGTCACATTTGGGTTTGGTTTATGAGCATTGCTGGTCAGTTTAGGGAAGTCCATCTGCTTTATATACTGTATATTGTGCTGCACAATTTAAAAGCAGCCAGGGATACTTATCAGCATAAATGGTCTCTTCCACCTTACTTTTATGACATCATTCAGGTAATTTCTTAAGCACAAATGAAAGGCTCTAATTTGCTAATCCATATCATATTTTATTTACTGACCCTGGCTTTGTGTTTACCACTACAAGAGGGTTAAATGTATTGTAAAAACCTGCTCAAGAACTACAAACATTGCATCTCCCAGGCAGGTCATTGCAGAGCATGTACAACTGCTATGCTCCTGCGTGGAGCTGCAATGCTTGCAACTCTCAAGTAGAACTTTACCTTTGTGTTTATACCCATTGTGGGATTAAACACAGCCTGATTCAGTAGTGCAACATTAACATGGTGTAATTAATTAGATTCCATCAGAGAATTTTGGTGCCAAATAATAGATTTTAATTTGTTTTAAGTAGATATAAATAAAGCCTGCGCACCAAAACAGGTTGGCTGCAGCTGCATGTGAAGTAAGGTGGAAGTTCTTAAAGACCTATAAAACTTCCCCCCCCCCAAAAAAAGGGAAAATCTTTGAATTGTTGGAACAGTATAGGGCCATACTATTGGGATATATGATTGCTGAATTTAAATTGTGCTTTGGGTAACTTAGCAACAATGTGTAAATGACCCACTTAGTTCACAGTTTGAAAAATTTAGAATTCACGTTGGCCCCCAAGCAGCTCAGAGTTTTAATTAATCTTAAAATACAGCTCATAGAAGATTCATTTATAATGCATAAGTGCGGTTATATCCTGTTTAATGTTTTAAATAGTTCTGTCTTCTGCCGTGTTCAAAAGTCGCCTATTTTCCTGTTGTCAGTTTTTTCGTACAACCCCGTCTTTCTCCACACCAGAGGTAGATTCTAGTAAACAAATAACGTACATATCACTGCACCACATAGTTAAGGAATGAAATCCCTCTGAGATCAATTTTGCTGCTAGACTGTTTTATTATTTTACCGTCTGGAGCTTCGTCCGCCAGGCTCCTTGCTGGGAAAGGGAAACGCACCGTTGGAAGGAACTACTAAAGTCCTTTGAAGTCTTGTATTTTGAAGATGTACGCTGTTGCTATTAATGTAATGACTGGGAGGGGATTACATGAAAAGAGTTGTGGCCCACAGCCATGTTTGAACATCCGTTGAGTTCACGATCGTTAAAACAGAGAGAGATCACCCAGACGATCAGCTGGATAAGGACAGTTTCCAAAAAACTACTTATGTTGTGTGTTTTCCTCCCTACCAGATACATAATGTACCTACAGTTCCAGATTCTTCCACAACACATTAGATCGCTCAGTCTACAATATGCATCAAACTAGCTTTTGGGATTTACAATATTTCTGTAGTATTGTTTGATGTAGAACAAGAACGTATTCTGAAAGGAAAAAATACAAAAAATGGACAACTTACATATACTATACTATGAAGTCCAAAATTATTCAAGAAAAGTCCCAAGGCAAGATGGAAGAACTCCTGTGAGGCTGGAGTATATTTCAGAATAAGCATCTATTCTAGACTGTATAAAGCATTTTAACAAACATATTTTAATAAATAAAACAATATATAATTATATATAGGTGCTCTTTATACATTTGATTGTCATTCTTAAACTTTTTTAACCAGTTGACACTCACATGCACTCACACACACTTATATGCACTCTCACTCACATGTACTCACTCACACACACACATGCACATTCGCACGCACACTCACACTCGCACTCACACTTACACACACTCACATGCACGCACATACTTACACGCACTCATGCTCAAATGCACTCACACACATATTTTAGTTGTTAGACAACTTCAGCTGTCACATATAGATTTAATTTAAAGGGACAGAAAAGTAAAAAATAAACTTTAATTGATTGGATAGAACTTTGCATTTTAAACAACTCCTAAATTTACTTCTATGATCAATTTTGGTTAGTTTTCTTGGTATCCTTTGTTAAAGAGTAATCCTAGTTGAGTTCAGGAGCGTGCACGTGTCTTTAGCCACCTGGCAGAAATATTTGGCGACAATGTATATAGCAATGTTATACATAGTTCAAGCGCTGCTGCCAGAGGCCTCGCTTCCATTGAGTCGTAATTCAGTTTGCGTGCACTCGCAAACCGATAAATATGCTGTCGGAAGCAATATAGTTTATCGACTGTTTCCAATGGCGCGTTATACCTCAATATCGGCAGCCGGACTTCGGCTGCCGAAAAGATCTTCGCGTCCCATAGAAAGTAATAGAAGCCGTTAATCGATAAATTATACCAGGTTTCCAATGAAAGCGCTAACCGTTAATACACTGTCGGAGGCTGTCGATACATTGAGAAATATTACCCCCAGCTCAACTAGGTGTAAAAGAGGAAAATTGTGCTTTTTGAGACCTATTTTCTATTGAAATTATAAAACTTGCAAATAATGCAAGTGTTTTACTGTAGAAATAAATTGTTATAAGTAATATTTATTGTTGTCTCATGTATAGAAATAGTTGAACTTATATTCTAATAGAAATATCAGTATATATTATTTAAATATAATAATATATGCAAGAACATATCTACAGAATGCAAACTAGACCTATGCATAGGGCAGCAATAAATATTACTTATATTTATGAAGTGTTAATTATAATTATATTAGAAAATAGTATTTGATTATTAAAAATATGGATAAGTGTTTCTTTATTTTTCTTGAGAGGTGATCACCGGTAAGGAGCACGGACGTTAAACGTAAATTCTATAGTGTAAGGTCGGGTTACCTTAGCAACTAATTGATTTTCAAGAAATCCGACATCAGATGGAAGCGTTAACACAACGTTAACTTACAGCTACACGAAAAGAGCGACTGCACGCTATCCGCAAAATATTTCAATGGAAACCTGGTACTAAAATGGAGCCGTAAATTACTTTTAGCTATCGGCCGCTTCGGTAGCTTACGGCTCCATTTTTAACGACTCAATGGAAGCGAGGCCTTAGACTGCTACAGACACTCTATAGCAGCAGAGTTTGCAGCTATGTATAACATTGCTATAAACAATGCTTTAGTTGAAAACACTGCAGCCAGATGGCTAGAGACACGTGCACGCTTCTGAGCACACCTAGGGTTGCTCTTTAACAAAGCATACTAAGAGAACTGAGCAAAATTAATAATAGAGGTAAACTGGAAAGTTGTTTAAAATTGTATGTTCTATCTAAATAATGAACACTTAAAGGGACATTTCAGCCAAAACTGGAATCCACATGGATGCATTTCAGTTTTGAATAGAAGCATTTTTGTAATATACATTAAAGCTATAGCTCTTTCAAATATGTATATAAGTATGCACGTGCACCAGCATTTTAAGCACAGCACTCTCTCAGAGAGCCTAAGGTGCTTGTATCATCTGGTAATGACTCAATTTGTTAATTGCAGACATGATACAATCCCCACTGGCGCTCTGAGCAGCTGCAGTATATAAAATGCTGGTGCACTGAGAATATACAGCTATCCTTCACGTGCACGTGCAGAGAAAAATGTTAACACGAAAACAGTGATAACTTTTACAAGAAGCCTTTTTGACAATACATGTATATTGCTAATATGCTTCTATTCAATGATGTGATTTATCTATGTGCATTTAAAGTTTGACCGGAATATCCTTTTAATTTTGACTTTACCCTCCCTTTAATATGTATTTATTAATCTTTATCTGAATTAGTTATTTCAGTTCATATCATCTCTTCTGATCGGGTCTGCCCAGGACTAGAAGTGCTCTCTCAATATTGCTAACCCTCCTACATCTGCTTCTTCCATACCCTCTATAATGTCCATGATAGCGCAAATATTTTCAGCCACCTGATGGTGCTATATGTAACCTCCCCCTGAAGGCCTGATTCACTAATCCTCTCTGGTCTGGAGAGATTATCTCATTGGTACTGCAAAGTCTGACAAAGAATTATAGAAAAGCAAATGAACACCTTTTATCTCGCTATGTAGGGATCTATATAGTTAAGTGAGACACCTACAATAGAATATAAGGTCTAAAACACAAAGATTTTGCTGGATTTCTCCCTATGTCAGTGAGCTTTTTATCATTAGGCTCCTGCCCAATGTTTTGTGCTTGCCACTAATAAAGGGTTAAATGCATTATTCCTGTCCATTTACCATTTTTCTCCAGTAAAGATTGATTATTATCTGTCTATGAAACACTATCACATTTGCTTCCTAATCTTCCTGTCTGGTTACAGCATTTGTGTTTGACTTTGACAGATGTCATGTCTGGGACTATAGAGAGCTCGGTAGCCTCTTCAAACAATATAATTATTCCCTCTGCCTTTGTTGGGTAATTTCAGAAGTTCTCTGGGTCCCTTTCGTGAGCCCGGATCAAACACTTCGTCCTGTGTGTGCTCTCGTGTAGATAGATATGCAGAGCGGATACTCATTTTCAGGCTTCTCTTTCAAGGCTGCGAGTTGCTTCTTTGGCCTGAATGATATAAATTGGAATTGGTTTATCTCACTTTGGACAGGGACAGATGACACACAACACGCTGCCTTTACTGAAAGAAGAAACCCATTACTGCTGGGCACCGTAGCCAGCTGCATATTTGAGTCACACACAGGACTGCGCTGGCTGCGATAATAGAATGAATGTATTAGTCACCTTGTTTCAGCTCTGGCTGATGGGTGTTGTCATGACAGGCTTTGTAAAATGCTACACTGTGACATTTAAGGTGCAGCTATCCAACCTATAGCAGCAATACATTATTGTATTTATTCATATTCTTTACATTTTCCATTTCCAATGTGTATTATAGTTCAAGCACCATGTTAGAATGTGAAGAACATACAAGATGGTTAGGTTTCTTATTGCTCTGTGGGGGATTCTTGCTTTGGGTTTTGTTTTCACACTCTCGGCTATAATATGCTGATACAATGCATACACATGTGTGATGCCCCACTAGCATGTTGAAAGACTACTTTAGGGATGTCCAACTGGCAGCCCTAGGGCCACATGTGGCCCTCTCTTCCTAGAAAAAAAGCAGAACTTAAAAATGTGTACTTTGGCACAACCTGTAAATCAGCAGACAGTGGGTACCCTGCACCTAGCCAAAATATGGCCCTGACATTTTTAGGAAATATATTATTTTTGTGTTTAATAGATAGAAATTTATATTTGGTCCTTAAGGCTTCTAAAATATCAATCTGCAGCCCTGTTGTGTTAGGGTCATCGCTGCTTTGCATAGTACTGTCGTATATACCTCTCTAGTCTAAGGGCTGTCACTAAATGAGTGTTTAGCAACAGATGTATATGTATGATTCTCGCAAAAGAAGATAAAAATTAGATGCTTGTAAGAATTATTCTTATATGACTTTATATGCCTTCGTTAGACAAAACCCTAACTATAGACAGTGGCGGCTGGTGACTTTTGAAGATGGGGGAGCACTAGCCCCGCCCCTCAGATGGCCCCGCCCATTTTTGTGTGTGTATGTATATATGTATATATATATATATATATATATATATATATATATATATACACACATACATACATACATACACACACACACTATGCCAGTTACCTTAACACATTCTTGTACAAGGTGAGGGCAGTGTGTTATGTGTATTACTTTGTGTTGTATGTACATAACTAACCTGAAAGACAAGAGCACCACATACACCCTGCAGTTACTATATATATATATATATATATATATATATATATATATATATATATATATATATATATACTGGGTACAAGAGTCCTGTTACTGGGGCAGTATAAGGACATATATATATATATATATATATATATTTATTTATATATATTTATTTATATTTATAAAGCCCTTATACTGCCACAGTGACAGGACTCTTGTACCCAGTATATATATATATATATATATATATACACCCAGAGACAAGCAGAATACACTTTTTAATAATGTTTAATACACACACTGTCTGACACTAAAGTAGCCAGCCATCATAGCAAGCCACTATCCTGACACCCAGAGACAAGCAGACAGTATATGTATTAAACATTATTAAAAAATGTATTCTGTTTGTCTCTGGGTGTCAGGATAGTGGCTTGCTATGGCTGGATACTTTAGTGTCAGACAGTGTATGTATTAAACAACAGCATGCTGCTTACTTTCCATCTGTCTGTTCTGAATACTTTCTCTCTCCCCTTGCCATAGAAACACAGATCTGCAATTAAAGGTAAAGAAAAAAAAAAAAGAAACTGCTTGTTGAACTGTTTACTGCGGCAATATCATGAGGGCTGGAGCACTGTAATCAATTCAACAAGCACTTTCTTTTTTTTTCTTTACCTTTAATTCCAGATCTGTGTTTCTAGGAGGACAAGGGGAGAGAGAAAGTATTCAGACCAGACCGATGAAAAGTAACTAAGCAGCATGCTGTACTGTACGGTAGCACTAGTTTTTCTCTGAGCCTTGCTAGCACTTACCCTCCCTGTGCTGCTGCTGCCCCCTCACTGACTGTTCTCTCCCCGGGCCGGGCTGGACAAATGCCTCTCACTGAGCTCCTCTCAGCTCAACGACTATCTCCGCAATGAGATTTCGCGCCGTTGAGCTGGGAGGAGCGTCTCAAGCGTCATCACGTGACTGTTAGTGATGACGCTCAGACTCGGCTCTTCTCCTGTGGGCTGTGTCACTGGCTGCTGCCTGGGCTGAGCTCTTAACGCCTCCCACCCCTCGCACAGGCTGAAGTGTGCGATCAGCCGTCTAAGGGGATGAGGAGGCTGGGAGC
This sequence comes from Bombina bombina, assembly GCF_027579735.1. NCBI lineage: Eukaryota > Metazoa > Chordata > Amphibia > Anura > Bombinatoridae > Bombina > Bombina bombina. The sequence continues at coordinate 261,350,448 of NC_069505.1, read as the reverse complement.
TGCGCAGCAGCCAAATTTAGCATGCGCACAGACACAGTGCCATAGATTCTCTATCGCACGTGCGCTTAGGCCCTAGGGACTGGATTGATTACATTTACTACAGTACAGCAGTACAGTGGCTGGACGCTGGGTGTGTGATCAGATCACTGATGATCATGATGTGTGTATGATTGTTCAAACAGTAGGGGGCCAGGCAGGACACAACAAATAATAATAATTTATTAAAAAAATAATTTATTCTGGGGGTAAAAAAAAATATATTTTTTTTCAATAGGGGGCTATTGAAAAATTATATTTTTTTTTCTGTTTTCTTTTTTCTTTCCTCTGGCCTGTGGGGGGCACGTGCGAGTGTGCTCCAATGGAGTAGCCTCCACTGACTATAGACAAATATTTAATCTGGGTTATCTAACAGATTAAATTAATACTCATATTTATCAAATATTAGTTGACATAAACTATTTATTAATCACAGCAAGATTAATTACATACCTCGAGATCTTAAGGCAGAAGATAACAATAGCCTCATACATAGGCAAAGCTTATATACACATTTTAAGCCAATGAAATCAAAGCATACCATAAATGAAAAGGCTATCTTTGTATATTTTAACTTCCTTAAAAGACTTTATAATTTTGGCTGACATATAGAAAATACTATTTTAACTTGTTCATGCGCAGTGCATTAGAGTGTTAATAATACTATGTGTCTAGCTAGCAGTATAGGTGTTTTGATTGACAACAGCAACTGAATGTAAATGTCACAGTTTTAAATACATTGTCTTTAAAACACTATTTAACCCATTACTAACTAAACTGACTAATCCTATCTAAGTTAATTTAATTTATAACTCTTCCATATTCTATATCTTAATTTATATCTAAATGTTGTATCTATGAATAACATATTTAATGTGTAATTCTTTGAAATTGTATATTTTTCTAATCATGATTTTATAATTTATTCTAATCATGATTTTATAACTCCACAAGTACAACTTGACAGTTTCATTCAGGAACATGCTACATTGGTAAAATAAATTATATTTTTTGTGTAAAGCAAACTTCCTCTGAATAATCCTTTAGGATATTGGATATCATTTTATTATGTTGCAAAATGTTTTTTCTATTGGCTGCAAAACAGTTAAATATCATTTATTATCTATCTTTTAGGTAAATAGATAGAGGTTGCCTGCTAAGTGTCCACATTTAAAATAAAATCTCTTATTTTTGAGTTTAATATTCATAGTTATTATATGACGTACCTGCACAAGTCATATGATGTGTTTCTATAACATCTGGGTATTTCAAAATAATTAGCCATAATATAGAAAGAACATTATTTCTCTTGTAAGATGTATCGAGTCCACGGATTCATCCATACTTGTGGGATATTCTCCTTCCCTACAGGAAGTGGAAAAGAGAGCACCCACAGCAGAGCTGTCTATATAGCTCCTCCCTTAGCTCCACCCCCCAGTCATTCTCTTTGCCTACTCTAAGTACTAGGAAGGGTAAAGTGAGTGTGGTGACAAAAATGTTAGTTTTTATTTTCTCAAGCAAAAGTTTGTTATTTTAAATGGTACCGGTGTGTACTATTTACTCTCTGGCAGAAAAGGGATGAAGATTTCTGCAAGGAGGATGATGATCTTAGCACTTTGTAACTAAGATCCACTGCTGTTCTCACAAAGGGCTGAAGAGTACAGGAAAACTTCAGTTGGGGCAACGGTTTGCAGGCTAAACTGCATTGAGGTATGTTCAGTCTATTTTTTTCTAGAGAGACTGTGATAATTCTAGAAAAGGCTGGCAATATCCCCATGAGGGAAGGGTAAGCTGTATTCAGATACTTAGTAGGAATCCCAGCTTGCATAAAGGGCTGATTAGTTACTGGTGACACTGATAGGAAAAAAAACAAAAACAAAAAAACGTTTTTTTTATTCCAAATATAAAGTTTTTTGAGGGACTTTAAGGGGTCATTGTGGCTTGTTTAAGGGTTATTAACCAACATGGCTAGTTTGAGAAACACTCTGTTGTGTTTCTTTTAGGCCCCATAACATCGAGTGAGGTGGGAGGGGCCTATTTTCACGCCTCAGTTGCGCAGTTTCTTTTCCTCAGAGACATCCAGCTGCTTCTCCAGATGTTCCTACTGTGTTTGAGGGCTTTAAAGAAGTTTTTTCCCCCACAAATCCTAAAGGGAAGGTAGGCGCCACAGCAGAGCTGTGGCAAGGTGCTGAACGTTTTTTACCGGTTTTTGACGTTTTGTCAATCCGGTTTTTACATTAAGGGGTTAATTGTTTATTTGCATAGCTGTGCAAAGTTACCAAGGCTTTATAATGCTACTGTAAAAATTTCGTTGAGTTTACTGCTTTTTTACACTGTTTTGCAGAGTTTGTGCAGCTTTTTTTCTCTTAAAGGCACAGTACCGTTTTTTCTAAGTGTTATTTGCTTTGATTAAAATGTTCTCCAAGCTTGCTTGTTGCATTACTAGCCTGTTTAACATGTCTGACATCCAGGAAAATCCTTGTTCAATGTGTTTGGAAGCCATTGTGGAACCCCCTCTTAGAATGTGTCCCACTTGCACTGATACGTCTATAAATTATAAAGCTCTCCCCAAGTGTCACAACCAGTAACGCCCGCACAAGTGACGCCAAGTACCTCTAGTGCGTCAAATTCATTTACTTTACAAGACATGGCCACAGTTATGAATACAACCCTCACAGAGGTTTTATCTAAACTGCCTGGTTTACAAGGAAAGCGTGACAGCTCTGGGTTAAGAAGTAATAGCTGTCTGATACTTTAGTAGCCGTATCCGATATACCCTCACAATGTTCTGAAGTAGGGGTAAGGGATTTGTTATCTGAGGGAGAAATTTCTGATTCAGGAAAGACGCTCCCTCAGACAGATTTTGATATGACGGCCTTTAAATTTAAGCTTGAACACCTCTGCTTATTGCTCAGGGAGGTATTGGCGACTCTAGATGATTGTGACCCTATAGTGGTCCCAGAGAAATTGTGTAAAATGGACAAATACTTAGAGGTTCCTGTTTACACTGATGTTTTTCCAGTCCCTAAGAGGATTGTCCCTAAGGTGGAGGGAGCTATTTCTACTCTGGCTAAGCGTACAACTATACCTATCGAAGACAGTTGTGCTTTCAAACATCCTATGGATAAAAAATTAGAGGGTCTCCTGAAGAAAATTTTTGTTCATCAAGGTTTTCTTCTCCAACCTATTGCGTGCATTGTTCCTGTAATTACTGCAGCTGCTTTCTGGTTCGAGGCTCTAGAAGAGGCTCTTCAGATAGAGACTCCATTAGAGGATATTATGGATGGAATTAAGGCCCTTAAGTTGGCTAATTCTTTCATTACAGATGCCGCTTTCCAACTGGCTAAATTAGCGGCAAAGAATTCAGGTTTTGCCATTTTAGCACGCAGGGCGTTATGACTTAAGTCCTGGTCTGCTGATGTGTCATCAAAATCTAAACTTTTGAACATCCCTTTCAAAGGAAAGACCCTGTTCGGGCCTGAACTGAAAGAGATTATTTCAGACATCACTGGAGGGAAAGGCCATGCCCTCCCTCAGGATAAAACAAATAAAATGAGGACCAAACAAAATAATTTTCGTTCCTTTCGGAACTTCAAGGGTGGTTCCGCTTCAGCTTCCCCTGCTACAAAGCAAGAGGGGAATTTTGCCCAATCCAAGTCAGTCTGGAGACCTAACCAGGCTTGGAACAAGGGTAAACAGGCCAAGAAGCCTGCAGCTGCCTCTAAGACAGCATGAAGGGGTAGCCCCCGATCCGGGATCGGATCTAGTAGGGGGCAGACTCTCTCTCTTCGCTCAGGCTTGGGCAAGAGATGTTCATGATTACTGGGCTTTAGAAATTGTGTCCCAGGGATATCTTCTGGACTTTAAAGACTCCCCCCCAAGGGGAGATTTCACATTTCTCATTTCTCAATTGTCTGCAAACCAGACAAAGAGAGAGGCGTTCTTTCACTGTGTAGAAGACCTACACACCATGGGAGTGATTCGCCATGTTCCAAAAGAGGAACAAGGGCTAGGGTTTAACTCAAACCTGTTTGTGGTTCCCAAAAACGGGTTTTACTCAAACCTGTTTGTGGTTCCCAAAAAAGAGGGAACTTTCAGACCAATCTTGGATCTCAAAATTCTAAACAAATTCCTCAGAGTGCCATCATTCAAGATGGAGACTATTCAGACTATTCTACCGTTGATCCAGGAGGGTCAATATATGAATACCGTAGACTTAAAGGATGCATATCTACACATCCCTATTCACAGAGATCATCATCAATTCCTCAGATTTGCCTTTCTGGACAGGCATTACCAGTTCGTGGCCCTTCCCTTCGGGTTGGCCACGGCTCCCAGAATTTTCACAAAGGTGCTAGGGTCCCTTTTGGCTGTGCTAAGGCCACGGGGCATAGCATCTTAATTCAGGCGTCGACTTTCCAACTAGCCAAGTCTCACACGGACATCGTGTTGGCTTTTCTGAGATCTCACGGGTGGAAGGTGAACATAAAAAAAGAGTTCTCTATTCCCTCTCACAAGAGTTTCCTTCCTAGGGACTCTGATAGACTCAGATGGAGGTCAGAAAATCAAAACTCTTAACCACTTGCCGAGCTCTTCATTCCATTCCTCGGCCATCAGTGGTTCAGTGTATGGAGGTAATCGGTCTCATGGTAGCGGCAATGGACATAGTTCCTTTTGCCCGCCTACACCTCAGACCACTGCAACTATGCATGCTCAAACAGTGGAATGGGGATTATGCAGATTTATCTCCTCAACTGCATCTGGACCAGGAGACCAGAGATTCTCTTCTCTGGTGGTTGTCTCAGGACCACCTGTCTCAGGGAATGTGTTTCCGCAGACCAGAGTGGCTCATAGTAACGACAGATGCCAGCCTGCTATGCTGGGGTGCAGTCTGGAACTCCCTGAAACACAGGGCTTATGGTCTCGGGAGGAAGCTCTCCTCCCGATAAACATTCTAGAACTGAGAGCCATATTCAATGCGCTTCAGGCGTGGCCTCAGCTTGCTGCGGCCAAATTCATCAGATTTCAGTCGGACAACATCACGATTGTAGCTTATATCAATCATCAAGGAGGAACACGGAGTTCTCTAGCAATGATGGAGGTAACCAAAATAATCCAATGGGCGGAGGATCACTCTTGCCATCTTTCAGCAATCCATATCCCAGGAGTAGAGAACTGGGAGGCAGATTTCCTAAGTCGTCAGACTTTTCATCCGGGGGAGTGGGAGCTCCATCCGGAGGTATTTGCCCAGCTGACTCAGCTATGGGGCACACCAGAATTGGATCTAATGGCGTCCCGTCAGAATGCCAAACTTCCTCATTACGGGTCCAGGTCCTGGGATCCCCAGGCGGTACTGATAGATGCTCTAGCAGTGCCCTGGTCCTTCAATCTGGCCTATGTATTTCCACCGTTTCCTCTCCTCCCACGTCTGGTCGCCAGAATCAAGCAGGAGAGAGCTTCAGTGATTCTGATAGCATCTGCGTGGCCACGCAGGACTTGGTATGCAGACCTAGTGGACATGTCATCTGTTCCACCGTGGACTCTGCCAATGAGGCGGGACCTTCTAATCCAAGGTCCATTCACGCATCCAAATCTAATTTCTCTGCGTCTGACTACTTGGAGATTGAACGCCTGATTCTATCAAAGAGTGGTTTCTCTGAGTCGGTCATTGATACCCTGATTCAAGCTAGAAAGCCTGTCACCAGGAAAATCTATCATAAGATTTGGTGCAAATATTTTTTTTGGTGTGAATCCAAGGGTTACTCATGGAGTAAGATTAGGATTCCTAGAATATTGTCTTTTCTCCAAGAAGGATTGGAGAAGGGATTATCAGCTAGTTCCTTAAAAGGACAAATATCTGCTTTGTCTATTCTTTTAATCAAACGTCTGGCAGATGTCCCAGACGTTCAAGCATTTAGTCAGGCCTTAGTCAGGATCAAGCCTGTACTTAAACCTGTTGCTCCGCCATGGAGCCTAAACTTAGTTCTTAAAGTTCTTCAAGGGGTTCCGTTTGAACCTATGCATTCCATAGATATTAAGGTTCTATCTTGGAAAGTTTTGTTTTTAGTAGCTATCTCTTCGGCTCGAAGAGTTTCTGAGTTATCTGCTTTACAGTGTGTCTCACCTTACCTTGTTTTCCATGCAGATAAGGTGGTTTTGCATACCAAACCTGGATTTCTTCCTAAGGTTGTTTCTAATAGGAATATCAATCAGGAAATTGTTGTTCCTTCACTGTGTCCTAATCTTCATTGTTTGTTGTTTATTCTAGTAAACGGAGAGGTCAAAAGGCTACGGCTACCTCTTTCCTTTTGGCTGAAAAGCATCATCCGTTTGGCTCATACTTTTTCCAAATTTTACAAATTCGCTACTTTTGCTTCTTCGGAGGCTATTTTTGGGAGAAAGGTTCTACAAGCAGTGGTGCCTTCCATTTAAGGTCCCTGTCTTGTCCCTCCCTTCATCCGTGTCCTAAAGCTTTGGTATTGGTATCCCACAAGTATGGATGAATCCGTGGACTCAATACTTCTTACAAGAGAAAACTTAATTTATGCTTACCTGATAAATTTATTTCTCTTGTGATGTATCGAGTCCACGACCCACCCTGTTTATTTAAGACAGGCAATATATTTTTATTTAAAAAACTTCAGTCACCTCTGCACTCTATAGTTTCTCCTTTTTCTTCCTAGCCTTCGGTCGAATGACTGGGGGGTGGATCTAAGGGAGGAGCTATATAGACAGCTCTGCTGTGGGTGCTCTCTTTGCCACTTCCTGTAGGGAAGGAGAATATCCCACAAGTACGGATGAATCCGTGGACTCGATACATCACAGGAGAAATAAATTTATCAGGTAAGCATAAATTATGTTTTATAGCAATTTAAATACACAATCACTAGCTTCACTGCTTCAGGATATATGAGTATGAGAGTACTGGGGGCTACCAGACTAACAATTACATAGTCAATGAAAAAGCCATACTCTGGGCGGGGGTGTAAAAAAAAGTATAAAAACATTTCATTGTTGTTAATAAGCTTTGCTTTTTTTCTTTGACTATATTTTTTATATATATAAAGATTAAAAATAAATAGCCTTTATATAACCTTTATGGTCATGTTTCTCTGATAGCCAGTTAAACTTACACCACAAGCTCCGATTTATCAGGCTCGCCGGAAATGGCAGTTAGGAAGAAACATGGGCCCACAATCTCCATACGGAGCCTGATAAATGGGCCTCATAGAGTTAAACTTACACACAAAGGGGTCCATTTATCATTGTGTGGACGGACGTGATCCACTATAGCAAACCATGTTCGCAGCACATCGATAAATGCCCACAGCATACGCTGTCGGCATTTATCATTGCATTTATCATTGCACCAGCAGTTCTTGTGAACTGTTGGTGCAATGCGTCCCTTGCAGAATTGTGGCCAATCGGCCGTTAGCAGGGGATGTCAATCAGCCCGATCGTACATGATCAGGCGGATTGCTATACGCCGCCTCAGAGGCTGCGTATGAGTTAAGGAGCAACGGTCTTAAGACCGCTGCTTCTTAACTCCTGTTTCCGGCGAGCCTGAAGGCTCATGCGGAAACAAGGAGAACAGGGGCCATTTGGCCCTTGTTAAATAGACCCTATAGAGTTAAATTTACACACATTGAGGCCCATTTATCAAGCTCCGAATGGAGCTTGAGGGCCTTTGTTTCTGGCGAGCCTGCAGTACTTATGAAGCAGCGGTCTAAAGAGACAGAGATCGCCACAATTCAACCAGATCGAGTACGATCGGGTTGATTGATACCCCGATTGGCTGCGAATCTGCAGGGGGCGGCGTTGCACCAGCAGTTCACAAGAGCTGCTGGTGCAATTCTGAATACGGAGAGCGTATTGCTCTCCGCATTCAGCGAGGTCTGTTGGACCTGATCCGCACTGTCGGATCAGGCCCGACAGACCTTTGATAAATAGGCCTCATGGAGTTAAACTTACACACATCTCTTTTCATGAAAATGCAACAAGGTAACACAGATGATAACATAGTACATTTCATGTTTTTGTCTTTTCTTACTACTTGCTTTGGGTGCAAAATGATTTGGCAGAACATATCTAACCCCTCAGTATTATGTGTATTACAATAGTATAGGTGATTGTAGTTTCCAAAATGCATTAGGGGCTTTATTCTATTTTTTCAGTTTTTAAAAAATAATGTTGTTTACTTTTTCCTGTTCTGGCCTTTTATACTATTATGATACTGGCAGCACTATGGGCAAACAGAATGGGATCCATTACAGCTTGATATGCCCAGTGTTTTATGCTCACTCATACTAGTTTAGGAGCCGCAGTCTTAAGATCACTAAAGTGCGGCGTATTTCGATTATCTGAATCCTATTGGGATGATTGACAGACCTTGCTCAAGCAGGGGATCGAGGTGAGGCTGAGCAGACTATTGTGACAGACCCCTCTGTCAACCCCCCTACGGATTATGGATTCGGGCATTATGTTAAGTCACCCTGTGCCCATTATAAGTACAGGGTGCGAATCCAACAGTACTGGAGGGGTTAACTCGCCTCTTGTTCAGTTTTGAGTAACTGTATTGTCTGACACAGAGACAGGTTTCCTGGCATCAGCTATTGTTTACTGTAATTAGGTTTAGGTGATAAGCATTCACCTTGTTAATCACCTCCAGACTGCTAGGTGCCAAGAAGGAATCCATTGTTTTCTTGTGTTTGATTGTTTATTTAGTTAAGTAATGTAATTCTATTGTATCCTGTAAAAGGGCGTCTTCCCTCTATCTAATGTGCAATACTCTTCCAATCCCCCATCTGGTCTCCTAGGGGAGTGTCAACCAGGTGGGAGACCTGCATAAATACTGGGCATATAGCCCTCAATAAAGTACATTCTTCTGTTTTACCCTCAAGACGGAGCTTGGTCTCGTGTTTGGGGGAATTAACTGGGTTTGTGTGTTGCTGATCCCGTATTCAGGGCATCTTTCATCTGGAATTAACCCTTGATATCCGGGTTATGCTATAACAATTATGTTCATGATAGCGAACCTCGTCCTCATCTCTTCAGCCGTTAATGGTAGCACAAGCAGAGAATTTATAGATTGCTTGTAGCGCACATAGGTGGCACCTCTTGTTTCTCAGGGCAGTGCACATGCAGTAGCTTATATCCGCACCATTATGGCTTAAAACAAAGCTTGTGCAACCGTCCCTAGACTTGTGCACTGCTATATGGAAATTAAACTCAGCAGATTTCTATCCTGCATGTGTATTATATTGATGATAACACCTAGTGAATGCTATGGGCTCTATTTATCATTCCAATTCTCCTATATTTTCTCCTAAAAGTTCTCATGAGAAATAATTCTCCTATTTATCATTCAAAAATACTCCTAAAATTGGGTAAGTTCGACTGTAAAATTCTCCTACTCTGTTCTAACTCTCCTTGGAGAACATGTTCTCCAAAAAAAGCGTTAAATTAGATCTTTTTAGTCGTATTTCATATAGTTCTCCTCATAATTCTCCTAGTTACAAATTTATCATTTATATTCTCCTGTGGAGGACTGAAAGTTCTCCTGCAAGTTCCTACCTTAAAGTTCTCCATAGCTAAAGTGGAGAACAGCATTAGAAATCTATTCTCTACCAGTTGTAGAAGCAGTTACACACAAAAAAAGGGCTCTACAAGGTGCAAAAATTATCTATAACAAAGCACAATAATAATGGTTATTGGAGCGCAATAATAATTTATGATGGAGTAAAAAAAATAAATATAATGGAGCACCAAAATAATATATAACAGAGCACAAAAATGATATTTATTGGGGCATAAAAATAAGATATAAAAAAGCGCTAAAATGTAAGCACAAAAACAATGAAAATGTAGATCTATTTTCTTATATGAAAGTTTGCTGAAGAGGGGCGTTAACAAAGCTACTAGGAGGCAGTATAAAGATTTCTATTGGTTTATAAATGATTGACATGGAGAATAGTTGCTTATTTTTAGTGATAAATAAGGAGAAGATACTAATCCGACTGGAGAAATTTATCATTAGTTCTCCCCAGCTCTCCTCAACTCTCCCATGGAGAAAAAACAACTTTTTTATGATAAATATGGGCGCACATGTGCTCCTCTCCTAAGGAGAGCTGTGGAGAACTGATAGGAGAATTCCCCAAATGATTGATAAATGGAGCCCTAAATGTCAGTAACCTTACATTGCCGTGTCAGACCTCAAACCTATCACATCTAGACTTTTATGTAAACTTGAGATCCTTTGTGCTTTTACAGTGCAGTAGGAAGTTACTTTGGTCAATAATTTGGGGCCACACACACTTTATCATGTATTGACCCTGCAGCATATGTACAAATAAAGTTCTCACCCCACAGTAAGTAATGAATTGACCCTGCAGCATATGTACAAGTTATTACCCCACTGTAAGTAATGAATTGACCCTGCAGCATATGTACAAGTTATTACCCCACTGTAAGTAATGAATTAACCCTACAGCATATGTACAAGTTATTACCCCACTGTAAGTAATGAATTAACCCTACAGCATATGCACAAGTTATTACCCCACTGTAAGTAATGAATTAACCCTACAGCATATGTACAAGTTGTTACCCCACTGTAAGTAATGAATTGACCCTGCAGCATATGTAAAAGTTATTACCCCACTGTAAGTAATGAATTGACCCTACAGCATATGTACAAGTTATTACCCCACTGTAAGTAATGAATTGACCCTGCAGCATATGTAAAAGTTGGTACCCCACTGTAAGTAATGACTTGACCCTACAGCATACATACAAGTTCTCATCCCACTGTAAGTAATGAATTGACCCTACAGCATACGTACAAGTTGTTACCCCACTATAAGTAATGAATTGACCCTACAGCATATGTACAAGTTCTCACCCCACTGTAAATAATGAATTGACCCTGCAGCATACGTACATGTTATTACCCCACTGTAATTAATGAATTGACCGTACAGCATACGTACAAGTTCTCATCCCACTGTAAGTAATAAATTGACCCTACAGCATATGTAAAAGTTATTACCCCACTGTAAGTAATGAATTGACCCTACAGCATACATACAAGTTCTCACCCCACTGTAAGTAATGAATTGACCCTGCAGCATATGTACAAGTTGTTACCCCACTGTAAGTAATGAATTAACCCTACAGCATACGTACAAGTTATTACCCCACTGTAAGTAATGAATTGACCCTACAGCATATGTACAACTTATTACCCCACTGTAAGTAATGAATTGACCCTACAGCATACGTACAAGTTGTTACGCCACTGTAAGTAATGAACTGACCCTACAACATATGTACAAGTTGTTACCCCACTGTAAGTAATGAATTGACCCTACAGCATACGTACAAGTTGTTACCCCACTATAAGTAATGAATTGACCCTACAGCATATGTACAAGTTCTCACCCCACTGTAAATAATGAATTGACCCTGCAGCATACGTACAAGTTATTACCCCACTGTAAGTAATGAATTGACCCTACAGCATACGTACAAGTTCTCATCCCACTGTAAGTAATAAATTGACCCTACAGTATATGTAAAAGTTATTACCCCACTGTAAGTAATGAATTGACCCTGAAGCATACGTACAAGTTATTACCCCACTGTAAGTAATGAATTGACCCTGAAGCATACGTACAAGTTATTACCCCACTGTAAGTAATGAATTGACCCTGCAGCATATGTACAAGTTATTACCCCACTGTAACTAATGAATTAACCCTACAGCATACGTACAAGTTATTACCCCACTGTAAGTAATGAATTGACCCTGCAGCATATGTAAAAGTTGGTACCCCACTGTAAGTAATGACTTGACCCTACAGCATACATACAAGTTCTCATCCCACTGTAAGTAATAAATTGACCCTACAGCATACGTACAAGTTGTTACCCCACTATAAGTAATGAATTGACCCTACAGCATATGTACAAGTTCTCACCCCACTGTAAGTAATGAATTGACCCTGCAGCATACGTACAAGTTATTACCCCACTGTAAGTAATGAATTGACCCTACAGCATATGTACAAGTTATTACCCCACTGTAAGTAATGAATTGACCCTGCAGCATATGTAAAAGTTGGTACCCCACTGTAAGTAATGACTTGACCCTACAGCATACATACAAGTTCTCATCCCACTGTAAGTAATAAATTGACCCTACAGCATACGTACAAGTTGTTACCCCACTATAAGTAATGAATTGACCCTACAGCATATGTACAAGTTCTCACCCCACTGTAAATAATGAATTGACCCTGCAGCATACGTACAAGTTATTACCCCACTGTAAGTAATGAATTGACCCTACAGCATACGTACAAGTTCTCATCCCACTGTAAGTAATAAATTGACCCTACAGCATATGTAAAAGTTATTACCCCACTGTAAGTAATGAATTGACCCTACAGCATACATACAAGTTCTCACCCCACTGTAAGTAATGAATTGACCCTGCAGCATACGTACAAGTTGTTACCCCACTGTAAGTAATGAATTAACCCTACAGCATACGTACAAGTTATTACCCCACTGTAAGTAATGAATTGACCCTACAGCATACGTACAAGTTGTTACCCCACTGTAAGTAATGAACTGACCCTACAGCATACTTAAAAGTTATTACCCCACTATAAGTAATGAATTGACCCTACAGCATATGTACAAGTTGTTACCCCACTGTAAGTAATGAATTGACCCTGCAGCATATGTACAAGTTATTACCCCACTGTAAGTAATGAATTGACCCTGCAGCATATGTACAAGTTATTACCCCACTGTAAGTAATGAATTGACCCTGCAGCATATGTACAAGTTATTACCCACTGTAAGTAATGAATTGATCCTGCAGCATACATACAAGTTATTACCCCACTGTAAGTAATGAATTGACCCTACAGCATATGTACAAGTTGTTACCCCATTGTAAGTAATGAATTGATCCTGCAGCATACATACAAGTTATTACCCCACTGTAAGTAATGAATTGACCCTGCAGCGTATGTACAAGTTTTTACCCCACTGTAAGTAATGAATTGACCCTGCAGCATATGTACAAATTATTACCCCACTGTAAGTAATGAATTGACCCTGCAGCATATGTACAAGTTATTACCCCACTGTAATGAATTGATCCTGCAGCATACGTACAAATTATTACCCCACTGTAAGTAATGAATTTACCCTGCAGCATATGTACAAGTTATTACCCCACTTTAAGTAATGAATTGACCCTACAGCATACGTACAAGTTATTACCCCACTGTAAGTAATGAATTGACCCTGCAGCATATGTACAAGTTCTCACCGCACTCTAAGTAATGAATTCACCCTGCAGCATACGTACAAGTTATTACCCCACTGTAAGTAATGAATTGACCCTACAGCATACGTACAAGTTATAACCCCACTGTAAGTAATGAATTGACCCTACAGCATACGTACAAGTTATTACCCCACTGTAAGTAATGAATTGACCCTACAGCATATGTACAAGTTATTACCCCACTGTAAGTAATGAATTGACCCTACAGTATATATATACAAGTTATTACCCCACTGTAAGTAATGAATTGACCCTACAGCATACGTACAAGTTATTACCCCATTGTAAGTAATAAATTGACCCTACAGCATACATACAAGTTGTTACCCCACTGTAAGTAATGAATTGACCCTACAGCATACGCACAAGTTATTACCCCACTGTAAGTAATGAATTGACCCTACAGCATACGTACAAGTTATTACCCAACTGTAAGTAATGAATTGACCCTACAGCATATGTACAAGTTATTACCCCACTGTAAGTAATGAATTGACCTTACAACATACGTACAAGTTATTACCCCACTGTAAGTAATGAATTGACCCTACAGCATATGTACAAGTTGTTACCCCACTGTAAGTAATGAATTGACCCTACAGCATACATACAAGTTATTACCCCACTGTAAGTAATGAATTGACCCTGCAGCGTATGTACAAGTTATTACCCCACTGTAAGTAATGAATTGACCCTGCAGCGTATGTACAAGTTATTACCCCACTGTAAGTAATGAATTGACCCTACAGCATACTTAAAAGTTATTACCCCACTATAAGTAATGAATTGACCCTGCAGCGTATGTACAAGTTATTACCCCACTGTAAGTAATGAATTGACCCTGCAGCATATGTACAAGTTATTACCCCACTGTAAGTAATGAATTGACCCTGCAGCATATGTACAAGTTATTACCCCACTGTAATGAATTGATCCTGCAGCATACGTACAAGTTATTACCCCACTGTAAGTAATGAATTGACCCTGCAGCATATGTACAAGTTATTACCCCAATTTAAGTAATGAATTGACCCTACAGCATACGTACAAGTTATTACCCCACTGTAAGTAATGAATTGACCCTGCAGCATATGTACAAGTTCTCACCGCACTCTAAGTAATGAATTCACCCTGCAGCATACGTACAAGTTATTACCCCACTGTAAGTAATGAATTGACCCTACAGCATACGTACAAGTTATAACCCCACTGTAAGTAATGAATTGACCCTACAGCATACGTACAAATTATTACCCCACTGTAAGTAATGAATTGACCCTACAGCATATGTACAAGTTATTACCCCACTGTAAGTAATGAATTGACCCTACAGTATATATATACAAGTTATTACCCCACTGTAAGTAATGAATTGACCCTACAGCATACGTACAAGTTATTACCCCACTGTAAGTAATGAATTGACCCTACAGCATACATACAAGTTGTTACCCCACTGTAAGTAATGAATTGACCCTACAGCATACGCACAAGTTATTACCCCACTGTAAGTAATGAATTGACCCTACAGCATACGTACAAGTTATTACCCAACTGTAAGTAATGAATTGACCCTACAGCATATGTACAAGTTATTACCCCACTGTAAGTAATGAATTGACCTTACAACATACGTACAAGTTATTACCCCACTGTAAGTAATGAATTGACCCTACAGCATATGTACAAGTTGTTACCCCACTGTAAGTAATGAATTGACCCTACAGCATACATACAAGTTATTACCCCACTGTAAGTAATGAATTGACCCTGCAGCGTATGTACAAGTTATTACCCCACTGTAAGTAATGAATTGACCCTGCAGCGTATGTACAAGTTATTACCCCACTGTAAGTAATGAATTGACCATACAGCATATGTACAAGTTATTACCCCACTGTAAGTAATGAATTGACCCTACAGCATACGTACAAGTTATTACCCCACTGTAAGTAATGAATTGACCCTGCAGCATATGTACAAGTTATTACCCCACTGTAAGTAATAAATTGACCCTACAGCATATGTACAAGTTGTTAACCCACTGTAAGTAATGAATTGACCCTGCAGCATATGTACAAGTTATTACCCCACTGTAAGTAATGAATTGACCCTGCAGCATATGTACAAGTTGTTACCCCACTGTAAGTAATGAATTAACCCTACAGCATACGTACAAGTTATTACCCCACTGTAAGTAATGAATTGACCCTACAGCATATGTACAACTTATTACCCCACTGTAAGTAATGAATTGACCCTACAGCATACGTACAAGTTGTTACGCCACTGTAAGTAATGAACTGACCCTACAACATATGTACAAGTTGTTACCCCACTGTAAGTAATGAATTGACCCTACAGCATACGTACAAGTTGTTACCCCACTATAAGTAATGAATTGACCCTACAGCATATGTACAAGTTCTCACCCCACTGTAAATAATGAATTGACCCTGCAGCATACGTACAAGTTATTACCCCACTGTAAGTAATGAATTGACCCTACAGCATACGTACAAGTTCTCATCCCACTGTAAGTAATAAATTGACCCTACAGTATATGTAAAAGTTATTACCCCACTGTAAGTAATGAATTGACCCTGAAGCATACGTACAAGTTATTACCCCACTGTAAGTAATGAATTGACCCTGAAGCATACGTACAAGTTATTACCCCACTGTAAGTAATGAATTGACCCTGCAGCATATGTACAAGTTATTACCCCACTGTAACTAATGAATTGACCCTACAGCATACGTACAAGTTATTACCCCACTGTAAGTAATGAATTGACCCTGCAGCATATGTAAAAGTTGGTACCCCACTGTAAGTAATGACTTGACCCTACAGCATACATACAAGTTCTCATCCCACTGTAAGTAATAAATTGACCCTACAGCATACGTACAAGTTGTTACCCCACTATAAGTAATGAATTGACCCTACAGCATATGTACAAGTTCTCACCCCACTGTAAATAATGAATTGACCCTGCAGCATACGTACAAGTTATTACCCCACTGTAAGTAATGAATTGACCCTACAGCATATGTACAAGTTATTACCCCACTGTAAGTAATGAATTGACCCTGCAGCATATGTAAAAGTTGGTACCCCACTGTAAGTAATGACTTGACCCTACAGCATACATACAAGTTCTCATCCCACTGTAAGTAATAAATTGACCCTACAGCATACGTACAAGTTGTTACCCCACTATAAGTAATGAATTGACCCTACAGCATATGTACAAGTTCTCACCCCACTGTAAATAATGAATTGACCCTGCAGCATACGTACAAGTTATTACCCCACTGTAAGTAATGAATTGACCCTACAGCATACGTACAAGTTCTCATCCCACTGTAAGTAATAAATTGACCCTACAGCATATGTAAAAGTTATTACCCCACTGTAAGTAATGAATTGACCCTACAGCATACATACAAGTTCTCACCCCACTGTAAGTAATGAATTGACCCTGCAGCATACGTACAAGTTGTTACCCCACTGTAAGTAATGAATTAACCCTACAGCATACGTACAAGTTATTACCCCACTGTAAGTAATGAATTGACCCTACAGCATACGTACAAGTTGTTACCCCACTGTAAGTAATGAACTGACCCTACAGCATACTTAAAAGTTATTACCCCACTATAAGTAATGAATTGACCCTACAGCATATGTACAAGTTGTTACCCCACTGTAAGTAATGAATTGACCCTGCAGCATATGTACAAGTTATTACCCCACTGTAAGTAATGAATTGACCCTGCAGCATATGTACAAGTTATTACCCCACTGTAAGTAATGAATTGACCCTGCAGCATATGTACAAGTTATTACCCACTGTAAGTAATGAATTGATCCTGCAGCATACATACAAGTTATTACCCCACTGTAAGTAATGAATTGACCCTACAGCATATGTACAAGTTGTTACCCCATTGTAAGTAATGAATTGATCCTACAGCATACATACAAGTTATTACCCCACTGTAAGTAATGAATTGACCCTGCAGCGTATGTACAAGTTTTTACCCCACTGTAAGTAATGAATTGACCCTGCAGCATATGTACAAATTATTACCCCACTGTAAGTAATGAATTGACCCTGCAGCATATGTACAAGTTATTACCCCACTGTAATGAATTGATCCTGCAGCATACGTACAAATTATTACCCCACTGTAAGTAATGAATTTACCCTGCAGCATATGTACAAGTTATTACCCCACTTTAAGTAATGAATTGACCCTACAGCATACGTACAAGTTATTACCCCACTGTAAGTAATGAATTGACCCTGCAGCATATGTACAAGTTCTCACCGCACTCTAAGTAATGAATTCACCCTGCAGCATACGTACAAGTTATTACCCCACTGTAAGTAATGAATTGACCCTACAGCATACGTACAAGTTATAACCCCACTGTAAGTAATGAATTGACCCTACAGCATACGTACAAATTATTACCCCACTGTAAGTAATGAATTGACCCTACAGCATATGTACAAGTTATTACCCCACTGTAAGTAATGAATTGACCCTACAGTATATATATACAAGTTATTACCCCACTGTAAGTAATGAATTGACCCTACAGCATACGTTCAAGTTATTACCCCATTGTAAGTAATAAATTGACCCTACAGCATACATACAAGTTGTTACCCCACTGTAAGTAATGAATTGACCCTACAGCATACGCACAAGTTATTACCCCACTGTAAGTAATGAATTGACCCTACAGCATACGTACAAGTTATTACCCAACTGTAAGTAATGAATTGACCCTACAGCATATGTACAAGTTATTACCCCACTGTAAGTAATGAATTGACCTTACAACATACGTACAAGTTATTACCCCACTGTAAGTAATGAATTGACCCTACAGCATATGTACAAGTTGTTACCCCACTGTAAGTAATGAATTGACCCTACAGCATACATACAAGTTATTACCCCACTGTAAGTAATGAATTGACCCTGCAGCGTATGTACAAGTTATTACCCCACTGTAAGTAATGAATTGACCCTGCAGCGTATGTACAAGTTATTACCCCACTGTAAGTAATGAATTGACCCTACAGCATACTTAAAAGTTATTACCCCACTATAAGTAATGAATTGACCCTACAGCATATGTACAAGTTGTTACCCCACTGTAAGTAATGAACTGACCCTACAGCATACTTAAAAGTTATTACCCCACTATAAGTAATGAATTGACCCTACAGCATATGTACAAGTTGCTACCCCACTGTAAGTAATGAATTGACCCTGCAGCATATGTACAAGTTATTACCCCACTGTAAGTAATGAATTGACCCTGCAGCATATGTACAAGTTATTACCCCACTGTAAGTAATGAATTGACCCTGCAGCATATGTACAAGTTATTACCCACTGTAAGTAATGAATTGATCCTGCAGCATACATACAAGTTATTACCCCACTGTAAGTAATGAATTGACCCTACAGCATATGTACAAGTTGTTACCCCATTGTAAGTAATGAATTGATCCTGCAGCATACATACAAGTTATTACCCCACTGTAAGTAATGAATTGACCCTGCAGCGTATGTACAAGTTATTACCCCACTGTAAGTAATGAATTGACCCTGCAGCATATGTACAAGTTATTACCCCACTGTAAGTAATGAATTGACCCTGCAGCATATGTACAAGTTATTACCCCACTGTAATGAATTGATCCTGCAGCATACGTACAAGTTATTACCCCACTGTAAGTAATGAATTGACCCTGCAGCATATGTACAAGTTATTACCCCAATTTAAGTAATGAATTGACCCTACAGCATACGTACAAGTTATTACCCCACTGTAAGTAATGATTTGACCCTGCAGCATATGTACAAGTTCTCACCGCACTCTAAGTAATGAATTCACCCTGCAGCATACGTACAAGTTATTACCCCACTGTAAGTAATGAATTGACCCTACAGCATACGTACAAGTTATAACCCCACTGTAAGTAATGAATTGACCCTACAGCATACGTACAAATTATTACCCCACTGTAAGTAATGAATTGACCCTACAGCATATGTACAAGTTATTACCCCACTGTAAGTAATGAATTGACCCTACAGTATATATATACAAGTTATTACCCCACTGTAAGTAATGAATTGACCCTACAGCATACGTACAAGTTATTACCCCATTGTAAGTAATAAATTGACCCTACAGCATACATACAAGTTGTTACCCCACTGTAAGTAATGAATTGACCCTACAGCATACGCACAAGTTATTACCCCACTGTAAGTAATGAATTGACCCTACAGCATACGTACAAGTTATTACCCAACTGTAAGTAATGAATTGACCCTACAGCATATGTACAAGTTATTACCCCACTATAAGTAATGAATTGACCTTACAACATACGTACAAGTTATTACCCCACTGTAAGTAATGAATTGACCCTACAGCATATGTACAAGTTGTTACCCCACTGTAAGTAATGAATTGACCCTACAGCATACATACAAGTTATTACCCCACTGTAAGTAATGAATTGACCCTGCAGCGTATGTACAAGTTGTTACCCCACTGTAAGTAATGAATTGACCCTGCAGCGTATGTACAAGTTATTACCCCACTGTAAGTAATGAATTGACCATACAGCATATGTACAAGTTATTACCCCACTGTAAGTAATGAATTGACCCTACAGCATACGTACAAGTTATTACCCCACTGTAAGTAATGAATTGACCCTGCAGCATATGTACAAGTTATTACCCCACTGTAAGTAATAAATTGACCCTACAGCATATGTACAAGTTGTTAACCCACTGTAAGTAATGAATTGACCCTGCAGCATATGTACAAGTTATTACCCCACTGTAAGTAATGAATTGACCCTGCAGCATATGTACAAGTTATTACCCCACTGTAAGTAATAAATTGACCCTGCAGCATATGTACAAGTTATTACCCACTGTAAGTAATGAATTGATCCTGCAGCATACATACAAGTTATTACCCCACTGTAAGTAATGAATTGACCCTACAGCATATGTACAAGTTGTTACCCCATTGTAAGTAATGAATTGATCCTGCAGCATACATACAAGTTATTACCCCACTGTAAGTAATGAATTGACCCTGCAGCGTATGTACAAGTTATTACCCCACTGTAAGTAATGAATTGACCTTGCAGCATATGTACAAGTTATTACCCCACTGTAAGTAATGAATTGACCCTGCAGCATATGTACAAGTTATTACCCCACTGTAATGAATTGATCCTGCAGCATACGTAGAAGTTATTACCCCACTGTAAGTAATGAATTGACCCTGCAGCATATGTACAAGTTATTACCCCACTGTAATGAATTGATCCTGCAGCATACGTAGAAGTTATTACCCCACTGTAAGTAATGAATTGACCCTGCAGCATATGTACAAGTTATTACCCCACTGTAAGTAATGAATTGACCCTACAGCATACATACAAGTTATTACCCCACTGTAAGTAATGAATTGACCCTGCAGCATATGTACAAGTTCTCACCGCACTCTAAGTAATGAATTCATCCTGCAGCATACGTACAAGTTATTACCCCATTGTAAGTAATGAATTGACCCTACAGCATACGTACAAGTTATAACCCCACTGTAAGTAATGAATTGACCCTTCAGCATACGTACAAATTATTACCCCACTGTAAGTAATGAATTGACCCTGCAGCATACGTACAAGTTATAACCCCACTCTAAGTAATGAATTGACCCTACAGCATACGTACAAGTTGTTACCCCACTGTAAGTAATGAATTGACCCTGCAGCATATGTACAAGTTATTACCCCACTGTAAGTAATGAATTGATCCTGCAGCATACGTACAAGTTATTACCCCACTGTAAGTAATGAATTGACCCTACAGCATATGTACAAATTATTACCCCACTGTAAGTAATGAATTGACCCTGCAGCATATGTACAAGTTGTTACCCCACTGTAAGTAATGAATTGACTCTGCAGCATACGTACAAGTTGTTACCCCACTGTAAGTAATGAATTGACCCTGCAGCATACGTACAAGTTATTACCCCACTGTAACTAATGAATTGACCCTACAGCATACGTACAAGTTATTACCCCACTGTAAGTAATGATTTGACCCTACAGCATACGTACAAGTTATTACCCCACTGTAAGTAATGAATTGATCCTACAGCATACGTACAAGTTATTACCCCACTGTAATTTTACCTCTCTCTAACCTAGGCCAGGGTTTATACTAGTGGTGGTGCCTCTAAAATAATTGAGACCCTGAAAAATGCTTCCTTGTGTTTGGGTTGCAGTTGTAGGACAGGTCCCTGAGCAATTGACCCACAAGTGCTGAGTTACTGAGCAGGAAGACCAGATATTAATACAAATCTCACAAGACTCTACTTACTCCTGAGACCACCCTAAAAGCAAAGCATCTTTTAAACATGGACTGAGGTAAATCAGTCTCAAAAGTGCCAGAAGACGGAATAGAAAGAGCCACTAAAATAACCATCTAGGGATTGATGCTAGATTTTGCATAGAATGCCATGTGTAATAGGATTTATTACTGAGCTATATTTATGTTCCATTAGCATCTACACCAAAGTTTTAGTGACAAATGATATATTAATGTTCATGACAAACTATTTTATGGTTCTTTTATGTTGGAGAAATCTGCTAGGAATGGCACTATATAGGTCACTATGATGCCAGCCATATCAAAATAGCACAATAGTTGCAAATCTGTATAAGGATCACATGTCACTATATCAGTTCATTGCTTTTCATAACAATTTGTTACGTCAATTTTAATGTAACAGCAGAAGTCACCACTCTCTAATTTTGTGGCATCAAAATCCCTTTCTTTAGTCGATTAAATGGTTTATTTTATTACCATATTTTTACCAAGTATTGTATTTATGCTTACGCTAGTTATGCTTTAGATAAATGCGTGTGCGTATAAGCTAGCCTACAAACATGTCCGTCACAGCTAGCCTAAAAAGACGTGAGTGCTTCATAGCTAGCCTACAAAAATGTGTGTGCATCACAGCTAGCCTACAAACGTGTGCGTCACATCCAGCCTACAAACGTGTGCTTCACAGCTAGCCTACAAACGTATGTGTGCGTAACAGCCAGCCTACAAACACATGTGTGCTTCACAGCTAACTTACAAACACGTTTGTGCTTCTCATCTTACCTACAAACATGTGTGTAGGTCACAGCTAGCCTACAAGCATGTGTGTACGTCACAGCTAGCCTTCAAACACGTGTGCTTCACAGCTAGCCTACAAACACGTGTGTGCTTTACAGCTAGCCTACAAACACGTGTGTGCTTCACAGCTAGCCTACAAATGTGTGTGCTTCACAGCTAGCCTAAAAACACGTGTGTGCTTCACAGCTAGCCTACAAACACGTGTGAGCTTCACAGCTAGCCTACAAACACGTGTGTGCGTCACAGCTAGCCTACAAACGTGTGTGCTTCACAGCTAGCCTACAAACACGTGTGTGCTTCACAGCTAGCCTACAAACATGTGTGTGCATCACAGCTAGCCTACAAACATGTGTGTGCATCACAGCTAGCCTACAAACGTGTGTGCTTCACAGCTAGCCTACAAACACGTGTGAGCTTCACAGCTAGCATACAAACGTGTGCTTCACAGCTAGCCTACAAACATGTGTGTGCTTCACAGCTAGCCTACAAACACGTGTGAGCTTCACAGCTAGCATACAAACACGTGTGTGCGTCACAGCTAGCCTACAAACATGTGTGTGCTTCACAACAAGCCTTCAAACTTGTGTGTGCTTCACAGCTAGCCTAAAAACACGTTTGTACGTCACAGCTAGTTTACAAACATGTGTGTGCGTCACAGCTAGCCTACAAACATGTGTGTACGTCACAGCTAGCCTACAAACATGTGTGTATGTCACAGCTAGCCTACAAACGTGTGTACGTCACAGCTAGCCTACAAACATGTGTGTATGTCACAGCTAGCCTACAAACGTGTGTACGTCACAGCTAGCCTACAAACACGTGTGTGCTTCACAGCTAGCCTACAAACATGTGTGTACTTAACAGCTAGCCTACAAACATTTGTGTACATCACAGCTAGCCTACAAACACATGTGTACATCACAGTTAGCCTACAAACATGTGTGTATGTCACAGCTAGCCTACAAACGTGTGTACGTCACAGCTAGCCTACAAACGTGTGTACGTCACAGCTAGCCTACAAACACGTGTGTGCTTCACAGCTAGCCTACAAACATGTGTGTATGTCACAGCTAGCCTACAAATATGTGTGTGCTTCACAGCTAGCATACAAACATGTGTGTACGTCACAGCTAGCCTACAAACACGTGTGTGCATCACAGTTAGCCTACAAACACGTGTGTGCGTCACAGTTAGCCTACAAACACGTGTGTGCATCACAGTTAGCCTACAAACACGTGTGTGTGTCACAGCTAGCCTACAAACGTGTGTGCGTCACAGCTAGCCTACAAACACTTGTGTGCGTCACAGCTAGCCTACAAACGTGTGTGTACGTCACAGCTAGCCTTCAAATGTGTGTGTGTGTCACAGCTAGCCTACCAACATGTGTGTACGTCACAGCTAGCCTATAAACGCGTGTGTGCGTCACAGCAAGCCTACAAACGTGTGTGTGCTTCACAGCTAGCCTACAAACGTGTGTGCTTCACAGCTAGCCTACAAACGTGTGTGTGCTTTACAGCTAGCCTACAAATGTGTGTGCTTCACAGCTAGCCTACAATCGTGTGTGCTTCACAGCTAGCCTTCACACGTGTGTGCCTCACAGCTAGCCTACAAATGTGTGTGTGCGTCACAGCTAGCCTACAAACATGTTTGTTCATCACAGCTAGCCTACAAACGTGTGTGCTTCATATCTAGCCTACAAACACAGGTGTATGTCACTGCTTGCCTACAAACACATGTGCTTCACAGCTAGCCTACAAACACATGTGTGCTTCACAGCTAGCCTACAAATACGTGTGTGCTTCACAGTTAGCCTACAAACGTGTGCTTCACAGCTAGCCTACAAACACGTGTGTACTTCACAGTTAGCCTACAAACACGTGTGTGCTTCACAGCTAGCCTACAGACATGTGTGTGCTTCACAGTTAGCCTACAAACATGTGTGTGCTTCACAGCTAGCCTACAAACACGTGTGTGCTTCACAGCTAGACTACAAACACGTGTGTGCTTCACAGCTAGACTACAAACACGTGTGTGCTTCACTGCTAGACTACAAACATGTGTGTGCTTCACAGCTAGCCTACAAACACGTGTGGGCGTCACAGCTAGCCTACAAACGTGTGTGCTTCACAGCTAGCTTACAAACATGTGTGCTTCACAGCTAGCTTACAAACATGTGTGCATCACAGCTAGCCTACAAACATGTGTGTGCGTCACAGCTAGCCTACAAACATGTGTGTGCTTCACAGCTAGCCTACAAACATGTGTGTGCTTCACAGCTACCCTACAAACACGTGTGTGCTTCACAGTTAGCCTACAAACATGTGTGTGCTTCACAGCTAGCCTACAAACATGTGTGTGCTTCACAGCTAGCATACAAACATGTGTGTACGTCACAGCTAGCCTACAAACACGTGTGTGCATCACAGATAGCCTACAAACACGTGTGTGCGTCACAGTTAGCCTACAAACACGTGTGTGTATCACAGTTAGCCTACAAACACGTGTGTGTGTCACAGCTAGCCTACAAACGTGTGTGCGTCACAGCTAGCCTACAAACACTTGTGTGCGTCACAGCTAGCCTACAAACGTGTGTGTACGTCACAGCTAGCCTTCAAATGTGTGTGTGTGTCACAGCTAGCCTACCAACATGTGTGTACGTCACAGCTAGCCTACAAACACGTGTGTGCGTCACAGCTAGCCTACAAAGACGTGTGTGCTTCTCAGCTAGCCTACAAATGGTGTGCGTCACAGCTAGCCTACAAACACTTGTGTGCGTCACAGCTAGCCTACAAACGTGTGTGTACGTCACAGCTAGCCTTCAAATGTGTGTTTGTGTCACAGCTAGCCTACCAACATGTGTGTACGTCACAGCTAGCCTACAAACACGTGTGTGCGTCACAGCTAGCATACAAAAGTGTGTTTACGTCACAGCTAGCATACAAACCTGTGTGTACGTCACAGCTAGCTTACAAACATGTGTGTACGTCACAGCTAGCCTACAAAGACGTGTGTGCTTCTCAGCTAGCCTACAAATGGTGTGCTTCACAGCTAGCCTACAAACACGTGTGTGCTTCACAGCTAGCCTACAAACGTGTGTGCTTCACAGCTAGCCTACAAACATGTGTGTGCTTCACAGCTAGCCTACAAACGTGTGTGCTTCACAGCTAGCCTATAAACATATGTGTGCTTCCCAGCTAGCCTACAAACATGTGTGTACGTCACAGCTAGCCTTCAAACGTGTGTGCTTCACAGCAAGCGTACAAACATCTGTGTACGTCACAGCTAGCCTACAAACACATGTGTGCTTCACAGCTAGTCTACAAACACGTGTGTGCTTCACAGCTAGTCTACAAACACGTGTGTGCTTCACAGCTAGACTACAAACACGTGTGTGCTTCACAGCTAGCCTTCAAAGGTGTGTGTGCGTCACAGCTAGCCTACTAACGTGTGCATCACAGCTAGCCTAAAAACACGTGTGTGCTTCACAGCTAGCCTTCAAACACGTGTGTGTGTCCCAGCTAGCCTACAAACACGTGTGTGTGTCACAGCTAGCCTACAAACACGTGTGTGCATCACAGCTAACCTACAAACGCGTGTGTGCATCACAGCTAGCCTGCAAACGTGTGTGTTCGTCACAGGTAGCCTACATGCACAGCTAGCCTACAAACGTGAGTGTGTACGTCATAGCTAGCTTACAAACGCGTGTGTGCATTACAGCTAGCCTACAAATGTGTATATGGGGCACAGTTAACCTACTTACATGTGTGTTGCGTCACAGCTAGCCTACAAACGTTTGTGTGCGTCATAGCTAGTCTATAAACGTGTGTGTGCCTCGCAGCTAGCCTACAAACGTTTGTGTGCGTCATAGCTAGTCTACAAACGTGTGTGTGCATCATAGCTAGCCTACAAACGTGTGTGTGCATCACAGCTAGTCTACAAACGTGTGTACTTCACAGCTAGCCTTCAAACGTGTGTACTTGACAGCTAGCCTACAATCACGTGTGTGCTCCACAGCTAGCCTACAAACATGTGTGTGCTTCACAGCTAGCCTACAATCACGTGTGTGCTCCACAGCTAGCCTACAAACACATGCGTACGTCACAGCTAGCCTACAAACATGTGTGTGCTTCACAGCTAGCCTACAAACACGTGTGTGCTTCACAGCTAGCCTTCAAACGTGTGTGTGTCACAGCTAGCCTACAAACACGTGTGTACGTCACAGCTAGCCTTCAAACGTGTGTACGTCACAGCTAGCCTAGAAACACGTGTACATCACAGCTAGCCTTCAAACATGTGTGCTTCACAGCTAGCCTACAAACATGTGTGTGCGTCACAGCTAGCCTACAAACATGTGTGTGCGTCACAGCTAGCCTACAAACATGTGTGTGCGTCACAGCTAGCCTACAAAGACGTGTGTGGTTCACAGCTAGCCTACAAACATGTGTGTATTTCACAGCTAGCCTTCAAACATGTGTGCTTCACAGCTAGCCTACAAACATGTGTGTGCGTCACAGCTAGCCTACAAAGACGTGTGTGGTTCACAGCTAGCCTACAAACATGTGTGTATGTCACAGCTAGCCTTCAAACGTGTGTGCTTCACAGCTAGCCTACAAACACGTGTGTGCTTCACAGCTAGCCTACAAACACGTGTGTGCTTCACAGCTAGCCTTCAAACGTGTGTGTGTCACAGCTAGCCTACAAACACGTGTGTACGTCACAGCTAGCCTTCAAACGTGTGTACGTCACAGCTAGCCTACAAACACGTGTGTACTTCACAGCTAGCCTACAAACACGTGTGTACTTCACAACTAGCCTAGAAACACGTGTACATCACAGCTAGCCTTCAAACATGTGTGCTTCACAGCTAGCCTACAAACATGTGTGTGCATCACAGCTAGCCTACAAAGACGTGTGTGGTTCACAGCTAGCCTACAAACATGCGTGCTTCACAGCTAGCCTACAAACATGTGTGTGCGTCACAGCTAGCCTACAAAGACGTGTGTGGTTCACAGCTAGCCTACAAACATGTGTGTATGTCACAGCTAGCCTACAAACATGTGTGTGCATCACAGCTATCCTACAAAGACGTGTGTGCTTCACAGCTAGCCTACAAACATGTGTGTATGTCACAGCTAGCCTACAAACATGTGTGTGCATCACAGCTATCCTACAAAGACGTGTGTGCTTCACAGCTAGCCTACAAACATGTGTGTATGTCACAGCTAGCCTACAAACACGTGTGTACTTCACAGCTAGCCTAAAAACACGTATGTACATCACAGCTAGCCTTCAAACGTGTGTGCGTCACAGCTAGCCTACAAAGACGTGTGTTCTTCACAGCTAGCCTTCAAACGTGTGTGCGTCACAGCTAGCCTACAAAGACGTGTGTGCTTCACAGCTAGCCTTCAAACTTGTGTGCTTCACAGCTAGCCTTCAAACTTGTGTGCTTCACAGCTAGCCTACAAACATGTGTGTGCTTCACAGCTAGCCTACAAACAAGTGTGTATGTCACAGATAGCCTTCAAACGTGTGTGCTTCACAGCTTGCCTACAAACATGTGTGTACTTCACAGCTAGCCTACAAACATCTGTGTATGTCACAGCTAGCCTACAAACATGTGTGTGCTTCACAGCTAGCCTACAAACACGTGTGTACTTCAAAGCTAGCCTACAAACACGTGTGTATTTCACAGCTAGCCTTCAAACGTATGTGTGCGTCACAGCTAGCCTACAAACATGTGCGTCACAGCTAGCCTAAAAACACGTGTGTGCTTCACAGCTAGCCTTCAAACACGTGTGTGCGTCACAGCTAGCCTACAAACACGTGTGTGCGTCACAGCTAACCTACAAACGTGTGTGCGTCACAGCTAGCCTGCAAACGTGTGTGTGCATCACAGCTAGCCTACAAACGTGTGTGTACGTCATAGCTAGCCTACAAATGCATGTGTGCATTACAGCTAGCCTATAAATGTGTGTGTGGGTCATAGTTAACCTACTTACATGTGTGTTGCATCACAGCTAGCCTACAAACGTGTGTGTGCGTCATAGCTAGTCTACAAACATGTGTGTGTGTCTTAGCTAGCCTACAAACGTGTGTGTGCGTCACAGCTAACCTACAAACATGTGTGTGCGTCACAGCTAGCCTACAAACGTGTGTGTGCATCATAGCTAGCCTACAAACGTGTCTGTGCCTCATAGCTAGCCTACAAACGTGTGTGTCATAGCTAGCCTACAAACGTGTGTGTGTGTCATAGCTAGCCTACAAACGTGTGTTTGCGTCACTGCTTACCTACAAACGTGTGTGTGCGTCATAGCTAGCCTACAAACATGTGTGTGTGCGTCACAGCTAACCTACAAACGTGTGTGTGCATCACAGCTAGCCTACACGCACAGCTAGCCTAAAAATGTGTGTGTACCTCATAGCTAGCCTACAAACGCGTGTGTGCATTACAGCTAGCCTACAAATGTGTGTGTGGGTCACAGTTAACCTACTAACATGTGTGTTGCTTCACAGCTAGCCTACAAACGTGTGTGTGCGTCACAGCTAGCCTACAAACGTGTGTGTGGATTATAGCTAGCCTACAAACATGTGTGTGTGTCACAGCTAGCCTACAAACGTGTGTGTGTGCGTCACAGCTAGCCTACAAACACGTGTGTGTGTCACAGCTAGCCTACAAACGTGTGTGCGTCACAGCTAGCCTACAAACACTTGTGTGCGTCACAGCTAGCCTACAAACGTGTGTGTACGTCACAGCTAGCCTTCAAATGTGTGTGTGTGTCACAGCTAGCCTACCAACATGTGTGTACGTCACAGCTAGCCTATAAACGCGTGTGTGCGTCACAGCAAGCCTACAAACGTGTGTGTGCTTCACAGCTAGCCTACAAACGTGTGTGCTTCACAGCTAGCCTACAAACGTGTGTGTGCTTTACAGCTAGCCTACAAATGTGTGTGCTTCACAGCTAGCCTACAATCGTGTGTGCTTCACAGCTAGCCTTCACACGTGTGTGCCTCACAGCTAGCCTACAAATGTGTGTGTGCGTCACAGCTAGCCTACAAACATGTTTGTTCATCACAGCTAGCCTACAAACGTGTGTGCTTCATATCTAGCCTACAAACACAGGTGTATGTCACTGCTTGCCTACAAACACATGTGCTTCACAGCTAGCCTACAAACACATGTGTGCTTCACAGCTAGCCTACAAATACGTGTGTGCTTCACAGTTAGCCTACAAACGTGTGCTTCACAGCTAGCCTACAAACACGTGTGTACTTCACAGTTAGCCTACAAACACGTGTGTGCTTCACAGCTAGCCTACAGACATGTGTGTGCTTCACAGTTAGCCTACAAACATGTGTGTGCTTCACAGCTAGCCTACAAACACGTGTGTGCTTCACAGCTAGACTACAAACACGTGTGTGCTTCACAGCTAGACTACAAACACGTGTGTGCTTCACTGCTAGACTACAAACATGTGTGTGCTTCACAGCTAGCCTACAAACACGTGTGGGCGTCACAGCTAGCCTACAAACGTGTGTGCTTCACAGCTAGCTTACAAACATGTGTGCTTCACAGCTAGCTTACAAACATGTGTGCATCACAGCTAGCCTACAAACATGTGTGTGCGTCACAGCTAGCCTACAAACATGTGTGTGCTTCACAGCTAGCCTACAAACATGTGTGTGCTTCACAGCTACCCTACAAACACGTGTGTGCTTCACAGTTAGCCTACAAACATGTGTGTGCTTCACAGCTAGCCTACAAACATGTGTGTGCTTCACAGCTAGCATACAAACATGTGTGTACGTCACAGCTAGCCTACAAACACGTGTGTGCATCACAGTTAGCCTACAAACACGTGTGTGCGTCACAGTTAGCCTACAAACACGTGTGTGTATCACAGTTAGCCTACAAACACGTGTGTGTGTCACAGCTAGCCTACAAACGTGTGTGCGTCACAGCTAGCCTACAAACACTTGTGTGCGTCACAGCTAGCCTACAAACGTGTGTGTACGTCACAGCTAGCCTTCAAATGTGTGTGTGTGTCACAGCTAGCCTACCAACATGTGTGTACGTCACAGCTAGCCTACAAACACGTGTGTGCGTCACAGCTAGCCTACAAAGACGTGTGTGCTTCTCAGCTAGCCTACAAATGGTGTGCGTCACAGCTAGCCTACAAACACTTGTGTGCGTCACAGCTAGCCTACAAACGTGTGTGTACGTCACAGCTAGCCTTCAAATGTGTGTTTGTGTCACAGCTAGCCTACCAACATGTGTGTACGTCACAGCTAGCCTACAAACACGTGTGTGCGTCACAGCTAGCATACAAAAGTGTGTTTACGTCACAGCTAGCATACAAACCTGTGTGTACGTCACAGCTAGCTTACAAACATGTGTGTACGTCACAGCTAGCCTACAAAGACGTGTGTGCTTCTCAGCTAGCCTACAAATGGTGTGCTTCACAGCTAGCCTACAAACACGTGTGTGCTTCACAGCTAGCCTACAAACGTGTGTGCTTCACAGCTAGCCTACAAACATGTGTGTGCTTCACAGCTAGCCTACAAACGTGTGTGCTTCACAGCTAGCCTATAAACATATGTGTGCTTCCCAGCTAGCCTACAAACATGTGTGTACGTCACAGCTAGCCTTCAAACGTGTGTGCTTCACAGCAAGCGTACAAACATCTGTGTACGTCACAGCTAGCCTACAAACACATGTGTGCTTCACAGCTAGTCTACAAACACGTGTGTGCTTCACAGCTAGTCTACAAACACGTGTGTGCTTCACAGCTAGACTACAAACACGTGTGTGCTTCACAGCTAGCCTTCAAAGGTGTGTGTGCGTCACAGCTAGCCTACTAACGTGTGCATCACAGCTAGCCTAAAAACACGTGTGTGCTTCACAGCTAGCCTTCAAACACGTGTGTGTGTCCCAGCTAGCCTACAAACACGTGTGTGTGTCACAGCTAGCCTACAAACACGTGTGTGCATCACAGCTAACCTACAAACGCGTGTGTGCATCACAGCTAGCCTGCAAACGTGTGTGTTCGTCACAGGTAGCCTACATGCACAGCTAGCCTACAAACGTGAGTGTGTACGTCATAGCTAGCTTACAAACGCGTGTGTGCATTACAGCTAGCCTACAAATGTGTATATGGGGCACAGTTAACCTACTTACATGTGTGTTGCGTCACAGCTAGCCTACAAACGTTTGTGTGCGTCATAGCTAGTCTATAAACGTGTGTGTGCCTCGCAGCTAGCCTACAAACGTTTGTGTGCGTCATAGCTAGTCTACAAACGTGTGTGTGCATCATAGCTAGCCTACAAACGTGTGTGTGCATCACAGCTAGTCTACAAACGTGTGTACTTCACAGCTAGCCTTCAAACGTGTGTACTTGACAGCTAGCCTACAATCACGTGTGTGCTCCACAGCTAGCCTACAAACATGTGTGTGCTTCACAGCTAGCCTACAATCACGTGTGTGCTCCACAGCTAGCCTACAAACACATGCGTACGTCACAGCTAGCCTACAAACATGTGTGTGCTTCACAGCTAGCCTACAAACACGTGTGTGCTTCACAGCTAGCCTTCAAACGTGTGTGTGTCACAGCTAGCCTACAAACACGTGTGTACGTCACAGCTAGCCTTCAAACGTGTGTACGTCACAGCTAGCCTAGAAACACGTGTACATCACAGCTAGCCTTCAAACATGTGTGCTTCACAGCTAGCCTACAAACATGTGTGTGCGTCACAGCTAGCCTACAAACATGTGTGTGCGTCACAGCTAGCCTACAAACATGTGTGTGCGTCACAGCTAGCCTACAAAGACGTGTGTGGTTCACAGCTAGCCTACAAACATGTGTGTATTTCACAGCTAGCCTTCAAACATGTGTGCTTCACAGCTAGCCTACAAACATGTGTGTGCGTCACAGCTAGCCTACAAAGACGTGTGTGGTTCACAGCTAGCCTACAAACATGTGTGTATGTCACAGCTAGCCTTCAAACGTGTGTGCTTCACAGCTAGCCTACAAACATGTGTGTGCTTCACAGCTAGCCTACAAACACGTGTGTGCTTCACAGCTAGCCTTCAAACGTGTGTGTGTCACAGCTAGCCTACAAACACGTGTGTACGTCACAGCTAGCCTTCAAACGTGTGTACGTCACAGCTAGCCTACAAACACGTGTGTACTTCACAGCTAGCCTACAAACACGTGTGTACTTCACAACTAGCCTAGAAACACATGTACATCACAGCTAGCCTTCAAACATGTGTGCTTCACAGCTAGCCTACAAACATGTGTGTGCATCACAGCTAGCCTACAAAGACGTGTGTGGTTCACAGCTAGCCTACAAACATGCGTGCTTCACAGCTAGCCTACAAACATGTGTGTGCGTCACAGCTAGCCTACAAAGACGTGTGTGGTTCACAGCTAGCCTACAAACATGTGTGTATGTCACAGCTAGCCTACAAACATGTGTGTGCATCACAGCTATCCTACAAAGACGTGTGTGCTTCACAGCTAGCCTACAAACATGTGTGTATGTCACAGCTAGCCTACAAACATGTGTGTGCATCACAGCTATCCTACAAAGACGTGTGTGCTTCACAGCTAGCCTACAAACATGTGTGTATGTCACAGCTAGCCTACAAACACGTGTGTACTTCACAGCTAGCCTAAAAACACGTGTGTACATCACAGCTAGCCTTCAAACGTGTGTGCGTCACAGCTAGCCTACAAAGACGTGTGTTCTTCACAGCTAGCCTTCAAACGTGTGTGCGTCACAGCTAGCCTACAAAGACGTGTGTGCTTCACAGCTAGCCTTCAAACTTGTGTGCTTCACAGCTAGCCTTCAAACTTGTGTGCTTCACAGCTAGCCTACAAACATGTGTGTGCTTCACAGCTAGCCTACAAACAAGTGTGTATGTCACAGATAGCCTTCAAACGTGTGTGCTTCACAGCTTGCCTACAAACATGTGTGTACTTCACAGCTAGCCTACAAACATCTGTGTATGTCACAGCTAGCCTACAAACATGTGTGTGCTTCACAGCTAGCCTACAAACACGTGTGTACTTCAAAGCTAGCCTACAAACACGTGTGTATTTCACAGCTAGCCTTCAAACGTATGTGTGCGTCACAGCTAGCCTACAAACATGTGCGTCACAGCTAGCCTAAAAACACGTGTGTGCTTCACAGCTAGCCTTCAAACACGTGTGTGCGTCACAGCTAGCCTACAAACACGTGTGTGCGTCACAGCTAGCCTACAAACGTGTGTGTGCTTCTCAGCTAGCCTTCAAACACGTGTGTGCGTCACAGCTAACCTACAAACGTGTGTGCGTCACAGCTAGCCTGCAAACGTGTGTGTGCATCACAGCTAGCCTACAAACGTGTGTGTACGTCATAGCTAGCCTACAAATGCATGTGTGCATTACAGCTAGCCTATAAATGTGTGTGTGGGTCATAGTTAACCTACTTACATGTGTGTTGCATCACAGCTAGCCTACAAACGTGTGTGTGCGTCATAGCTAGTCTACAAACATGTGTGTGTGTCTTAGCTAGCCTACAAACGTGTGTGTGCGTCACAGCTAACCTACAAACATGTGTGTGCGTCACAGCTAGCCTACAAACGTGTGTGTGCATCATAGCTAGCCTACAAACGTGTCTGTGCCTCATAGCTAGCCTACAAACGTGTGTGTCATAGCTAGCCTACAAACGTGTGTGTGTGTCATAGCTAGCCTACAAACGTGTGTTTGCGTCACTGCTTACCTACAAACGTGTGTGTGCGTCATAGCTAGCCTACAAACATGTGTGTGTGCGTCACAGCTAACCTACAAACGTGTGTGTGCATCACAGCTAGCCTACACGCACAGCTAGCCTAAAAATGTGTGTGTACCTCATAGCTAGCCTACAAACGCGTGTGTGCATTACAGCTAGCCTACAAATGTGTGTGTGGGTCACAGTTAACCTACTAACATCTGTGTTGCTTCACAGCTAGCCTACAAACGTGTGTGTGCGTCACAGCTAGCCTACAAACGTGTGTGTGGATTATAGCTAGCCTACAAACATGTGTGTGTGTCACAGCTAGCCTACAAACGTGTGTGTGTGCGTCACAGCTAGCCTACAAACGTGTGTGTGGATTATAGCTAGCCTACAAACATGTGTGTGTGTCACAGCTAGCCTACAAACATGTGTGTGTGCGTCACAGCTAGCCTACAAAAGTGTGTGTGCATCACAGCTAGCCTACAAACATGTGTGCGTCACAGCTAGCCTACAAACATTTGTGTGCGTCACAGCTAGCCTATAAACATGTGTGTGCTTCACAGCTAGCCTATAAACATGTGTGTGCTTCACAGCTAGCCTATAAACATGTGTGTGCATCACAGCTAGCCTATAAACATGTGTGTGCGTCACAGCTAGCCTTCAAACATGTGTGTACGTCACAGCTAGCCTACAAACGTGTGTGTGTGTGTCACAGCTACCCTACAAAAGTGTGTGTGCGTCACAGCTAGCCTACAAACATGTGTGTGTCAGAGCTAGCCTACAAACATGTGTGTGCGTCACAGCTAGCCTATAAACACGTGTGCGCATTAAAGATAGCCTACAAACACGTGTGCGCATTAAAGATAACCTACAAACACGTGTGCGCATTAAAGATAGCCTACAAACACGTGTGTGCATTAAAGCTAGTGTACAAACGTGTGCATTAAAGCTAGTGTACAAACGTGTGCATTAAAGCTAGGGTACAAACGTGTGTGTGTGCTTTAAAGCTAGCGTACAAACGTGTGTGCATTAAAGCTAACGTACAAATGTGTGTGTGTGTCATAGCTAGCCTACAAACGTGTGTGTGCTTCACAGCTAGCCTTCAAACACGTGTGTGCGTCACAGCTAACCTACAAACGTGTGTGCGTCACAGCTAGCCTGCAAACGTGTGTGTGCATCACAGCTAGCCTACAAACGTGTGTGTACGTCATAGCTAGCCTACAAATGCATGTGTGCATTACAGCTAGCCTATAAATGTGTGTGTGGGTCATAGTTAACCTACTTACATGTGTGTTGCATCACAGCTAGCCTACAAACGTGTGTGTGCGTCATAGCTAGTCTACAAACATGTGTGTGTGTCTTAGCTAGCCTACAAACGTGTGTGTGCGTCACAGCTAACCTACAAACATGTGTGTGCGTCACAGCTAGCCTACAAACGTGTGTGTGCATCATAGCTAGCCTACAAACGTGTCTGTGCGTCATAGCTAGCCTACAAACGTGTGTGTCATAGCTAGCCTACAAACGTGTGTGTGTGTGTGTCATAGCTAGCCTACAAACGTGTGTTTGCGTCACTGCTTACCTACAAACGTGTGTGTGCGTCATAGCTAGCCTACAAACATGTGTGTGTGCGTCACAGCTAACCTACAAACGTGTGTGTGCATCACAGCTAGCCTACACACACAGCTAGCCTAAAAACGTGTGTGTACCTCATAGCTAGCCTACAAACGCGTGTGTGCATTACAGCTAGCCTACAAATGTGTGTGTGGGTCACAGTTAACCTACTAACATGTGTGTTGCTTCACAGCTAGCCTACAAACGTGTGTGTGCGTCACAGCTAGCCTACAAACGTGTGTGTGGATTATAGCTAGCCTACAAACATGTGTGTGTGTCACAGCTAGCCTACAAACGTGTGTGTGTGCGTCACAGCTAGCCTACAAACGTGTGTGTGGATTATAGCTAGCCTACAAACATGTGTGTGTGTCACAGCTAGCCTACAAACGTGTGTGTGTGCGTCACAGCTAGCCTACAAAAGTGTGTGTGCATCACAGCTAGCCTACAAACATTTGTGTGCGTCACAGCTAGCCTATAAACATGTGTGTGCTTCACAGCTAGCCTATAAACATGTGTGTGCTTCACATTTAGCCTATAAACATGTGTGTGCATCACAGCTAGCCTATAAACATGTGTGTGCGTCACAGCTAGCCTTCAAACATGTGTGTACGTCACAGCTAGCCTACAAACGTGTGTGTGTGCGTCACAGCTACCCTACAAAAGTGTGTGTGCGTCACAGCTAGCCTACAAACATGTGTGTGTCAGAGCTAGCCTACAAACATGTGTGTGCGTCACAGCTAGCCTATAAACATGTGTGTGCTTCACAGCTAGCCTACAAACACGTGTGCGCATTAAAGATAGCCTACAAACACGTGTGCGCATTAAAGATAACCTACAAACACGCGTGCGCATTAAAGATAACCTACAAACACGTGTGTGCATTAAAGCTAGTGTACAAACGTGTGCATTAAAGCTAGTGTACAAACATGTGCATTAAAGCTAGGGTACAAACGTGTGTGTGTGCTTTAAAGCTAGCGTACAAACGTGTGTGCATTAAAGCTAACGTACAAATGTGTGTGTGTGTCATAGCTAGCCTACAAACGTGTGTTTGCGTCACTGCTTACCTACAAACGTGTGTGTGCGTCATAGCTAGCCTACAAACATGTGTGTGTGCGTCACAGCTAACCTACAAATGTGTGTGTGCGTCACAGCTAGCCTACACGCACAGCTAGCCTAAAAACGTGTGTGTACCTCATAGCTAGCCTACAAACGCGTGTGTGCATTACAGCTAGCCTACAAATGTGTGTGTGGGTCACAGTTAACCTACTAACATGTGTGTTGCTTCACAGCTAGCCTACAAACGTGTGTGTGGATTATAGCTAGCCTACAAACGTGTGTGTGTGCGTCACAGCTAGCCTACAAACATGTGTGTGGATTATAGCTAGCCTACAAACATG
This sequence comes from Bombina bombina, assembly GCF_027579735.1. Classification (NCBI taxonomy): domain Eukaryota; kingdom Metazoa; phylum Chordata; class Amphibia; order Anura; family Bombinatoridae; genus Bombina; species Bombina bombina. The sequence goes on along the minus strand of NC_069505.1, from coordinate 261,313,029 downwards.
TGTGTGTGTCACAGCTAGCCTACAAACGTGTGTGTGTGCATCACAGCTAGCCTACAAAAGTGTGTGTGCATCACAGCTAGCCTACAAACATGTGTGCGTCACAGCTAGCCTACAAACATTTGTGTGCATCACAGCTAGCCTATAAACATGTGTGTGCTTCACAGCTAGCCTATAAACATGTGTGTGCTTCACAGCTAGCCTATAAACATGTGTGTGCGTCACAGCTAGCCTATAAACATGTGTGTGCGTCACAGCTAGCCTTCAAACATGTGTGTACTTCACAGCTAGCCTACAAACGTGTGTGTGTGCGTCACAGCTAGCCTACAAAAGTGTGTGTGCGTCACAGCTAGCCTACAAAAGTGTGTGTGCGTCACAGCTAGCCTACAAACATGTGTGTGTCACAGCTAGCCTACAAACATGTGTGTGCGTCACAGCTAGCCTATAAACATGTGTGTGCTTCACAGCTAGCCTACAGACACGTGTGCGCATTAAAGATAGCCTACAAACACGTGTGCGCATTAAAGATAACCTACAAACACGTGTGCGCATTAAAGATAGCCTACAAACACGCGTGCGCATTAAAGATAACCTACAAACACGTGTGTGCATTAAAGCTAGTGTACAAACGTGTGCATTAAAGCTAGTGTACAAACGTGTGCATTAAAGCTAGGGTACAAATGTGTGTGTGTGCTTTAAAGCTAGCGTACAAACATGTGTGCATTAAAGCTAGCGTACAAACGTGTGTGTGCATTAAAGCTAGCGTACAAACGTGTGTGCATTAAAGCTAGCGTACAAACGTGTGTGTGCATTAAAGCTAGCATACAAACGTGTGTGCATTAAAGCTAGCGTACAAACGTGTGTGCATTAAAGCTAGCGTACAAACGTGTGTGTGCATTAAAGCTAGCGTACAAACGTGTGTGCATTAAAGCTAGCGTACAAACGTGTGTGCATTAAAGCTAGCGTACAAACGTGTGTGTGCATTGAAACTAGCCTGCATAAAGTCCTTTATTACAGCTTCTGATTAGGTATAACGTGCAGCTGAGTGACTGGTCAGGCACCCCTCTGAGTATAGGTTACCGTAGGCAGCTGACTTCGCTGCACTCACCTGGTTCACTGACATTTGTTGTTAATATGGCTGCACTAATATTGCTATAGGGAAGGTCATTTAAAGAAGGGGGAAGATACTTTAATTAGTTAAAGGGACATTCCAGCCACAACTGGAATGCATACAGGTGCATTTTAATTTTGAATAGAATATTTTTTTGCAATATACATGTAATAGCAAAAATGCTTCTAGTAAAAGCTTTAGCTGTTTAAACAGTGTACTAATTTATGCTCCGTGCGCCAGCATTTTAAACACAGCACTTACTCAGAGTGGCTAAGGTGCTTGTTTCATCTGGTAATCACTTAATTTACTTCATTGCTAACATTATTTAAACCCCCTCTGGCTCTTTGATCAGCTGCTGTATTAAAAATGCTGGTGCACAACGAATATCTAGGTATGCTTCACGCACACGTGCAGCGAAAAATGCTAACTCTAAAAGAGTGATAGCTTTTACTGGAATCGTGTTTGCCAGTATATCTATATTGTAAAGATGTTTTTATTCAAAGATGTAATGCAGCTATGTGCATTTCAGATTTGACCATAATGTCGCTTTAAATACTGACAGTAATACACTCTGCTTAAGATGAGGCTGGCACTGCTTGGCATTGAGGCAGCACCCGGAGCAGCCACACTCTGTGCCACTCATTACCAGTAAAGCTTGGAGCTGACACAACTTCTGATGAGATCAACATAGACATTTTCCGAGCTCTGATAGATCAAGACTTCCCAGAAGATGCTGACTGCTCTTTTCTGTTATGAATAAATCAGACAGACATGCAGGCATCTGCCACTGTAGTAAGGGAGTTGCACATTTATAGCGTAATAAGTTAAAATATGTCATTAGATGTCGGAAGCTGGCCTGGATTCCAATCCATTAAAATTCTTATGCATTGTATATCTTCTTGGGGGAGGGGTTATTGCTTTATTTTCTAAGCCATCATTTCATTTTTATTTGAAAATGATATAATAGCAATTTTTTTCATAATAATATATCATACTTTTCAGTAACTAGTGTCTAGTTTTGCAAGCCCCCAAACACTTAATTGAAGTCATAAATAAATATTTTAGATTATATTAAATAAGTTGTGTAGAAAAGTTTCATTGTTGACAGTTTTATTTGTAACTTTTTATTAAGTTTATTCACCTGTAAACTGTGCAAATGTTTAACAATGAAAAAGAGCCGTGCAAACAAAAAGCAAAAATGTTTCACCTAGATTTAGAGTTCTGAGTTAGCCGTCAAAAGCAGCATTAAGGGGTCCTAACGCTGCTTTTGGCCTCCCGCTGGTATTTAGAGTCAGCCAGGAAAGGGTCTAACGCTCACTTTCAAGCCGCAACTTTTCCATACCGCAGATCCCCTTACTCCATTTGCGTATCCTATCTTTTCAATGGGATCTTCCTAACGCTGGTATTTAGAGTCTTGGCTGAAGTGAGCGGTAGACCCTCTACCGACAAGACTCTGAACGCCAAAAAAAGTCAGTAGTTAAGAGCTTTATGGGCTAACGCCGGTTTATAAAGCTCTTAACTACTGTGCTCTAACGTACACTAACACCCATAAACTACCTATGTACCCCTAAACCGAGGTCCCCCCACATCGCCGCCACTATAATATTTTTAACCCCTAATCTGCCGACCGCACACCGCCGCCACCTACATTATCCCTATGAACCCCTAATCTGCTGCCCCTAACATCGCCGACACCTACATAATATTTATTAACCCCTAACATGCCCCCCCCCAACGTCGCCGCTACCTACCTACACTTATTAACCCCTAATCTGCCGACTGGACATCGCCGCCACTATAATAAATGTATTAACCCCTAAACCGCCGCACTCCCGCCTCGCAAACCCTATAATTAATTGTATTAACCCTAATCTGCCTTCCCTAACATCGCCGCCACCTAACTTCAAGTATTAACCTCTAATCTGCCGACCGGAACTCACCGCTACTCTAATAAATGTATTAACCCCTAAAGCTAAATCTAACCCTAACAGTTAAATATAATTTTAATCTAACGAAATAAATTAACTCTTATTAACTAAAGTATTCCTATTTAAAGGGACAGTCAACACCAGAATTTTTGTTGTTTAAAAAGAAAGATAATCCCTTTATTACCCATTTCCCAATTTTGCATAACCAACACAGTTATAATAATACACGTTTTATCTCTGTGATTATCTTGTATCTAAGCCTTTGCAAACTGCCCCCTTGTTTCAGTTCTTTTGACAGACATGCAGTTTAGCCAATCAGTGCTCAGTCCTAGGTCACTTTACGTGCATGAGCTCAATGTTATCTATATGAAACATGTGAACTAATGCCCTCTAGTGGTTAAAATGTATTCAGATTAGAGGCAGTCTTCAAGGTCTAAGAAATTAGCATATGAACCTCCTAGTTTTAGCTTTCAACTAAGAATACCAAGAGAACAAAGCAAAATTGGTGATAAAAGTAAATTGGGAAGTTGTTTAAAATTGCATGCCCTATTTAAAACATGAAAGTTTTTTTTGGACTTGACTGTCCCTTTAAAACTAAATACTTACCTGTAAAATAAACCCTAATATAGCTACAATATAACGAATAATTATATTGTAGCTATTTTAGCATTTATATTTATTTTACAGGCAACTTTGTATTTATTTTAACTAGGTACAATAGCTATTAAATAGTTATTTACTATTTAATAGCTACCTAGTGAAAATAATTACAAAATTACCTGTAAAATAAATCCTAACCTAAGTTACAATTAAACCTAACACTACACTATCAATAAATTAATTAAATAAATTACCTACAATTAAATAAACTAAACTAAATTACAAAAAAACACAAACACTAAATTACAAAAAATAAAAAAAGATTACAAGAATTTTAAGCTAATTACACCTACTCTAAGCCCCCTAATAAAATAAAAAAGCCCCCCAGAATAATAAAGGTCCCTACCCTATTCTAAATTAAAAAGTAACCAGCTCTTTTACCAGCCCTTAAAAGGGCATGCCCCAAAGTAATCAGCTCTTTTGCCTGTTAAAAAAAAATACAACCCAACCCCCAAAATTAAAACCCACCACCCACATACCCCTACTCTAACCCAAACCCCCCTTAAATAAACCTAACACTACCCCCTGAAGATCTCCCTACCTTGAGTCGTGTTCACCCAGCCGGGCCGAAGTCTTCATCATGGGGCAGAAGAGGACATCCAGACCAGCAGAAGTCTTCATCCTATCCGGGCAGAAGAGGACATCCGAACCGGCAGACATCTTCATCCAAGCGGCATCTTCTATCTTCATCCATCCGGAGCGGAACAGCCAATAGAATGCAAGCTCAATCTGATTGGCTGATTGGATCAGCCAATCGGATTGAACTTGAATCTGATTGGCTGATTCAATCAGCCAATCAGATTTTTCCTACCTTAATTCCGATTGGCTGATAGAATCCTATCAGCCAATCGGAATTCGAGGGACGCCATCTTGGATGACGTCATTTAAAGGAACCTTCATTCGGCGAGTAGGCGTTGGTGAAGAAGGATGGATCCGCGTCGGCTGGAGAGAAGATGGCTCCGCTCCGGATGGATGAAGATAGAAGATGCCGCTTGGATGAAGGTGTCTGCCGGTCCAGATGTACTGTATCATGTTTATACACAGCACCCTCAGACAGTATTGTAATCAGACAGTAATATTTATATGTTATATAATACAGCTTATACATGTAACCTAAAGGTAGTTTATATAATGTTTATACACAGCACCCTCAGACAGACAGTACTGTAATCAGACAGGTAATATTTATATGTTATATAATACAGCTTATACATATAACCTAAAGGTAGTTTTATATCATGTTTATACACAGCACCCTCAGACAGACAGCACAGTAATCAGACAGGTAATATTTATATGTTTTATAATACAGCTTATACATGTAACTAAAGGTAGTTTTATATAATTTAATACTTTTGTATACACAGCACCCTCAGACAGACAGTACTGTACTGTAATCAGACAGTAATATTTATATGTTATATAATACAGCTTATACATGTAACCTAAAGGTAGTTTTATATCATGTTTATACACAGCACCCTCAGACAGAAAGTACAGTACTATAATCAGACAGGTAATATTTATATGTTATATAATACAGCTTATACATGTAACCTAAAGATAGTTTTATATCATGTTTATACACAGCACCCTCAGATAGACAGTACTGTAATCAGACAGGTAATATTTATATGTTATATAATACAGCTTACACATGTAACCTAAAGGTAGTTTTATATCATGTTTATACACAGTACGCTCAGACAGACAGTACTGTAATCAGACAGGTAATATTTTTATGTTATATAATACAGCTTATACATGTAACCTAAAGGTAGTTTTATATCATGTTTATACACAGCACCCTCAGACAGACAGTACTGTAATCTGTCAGGTAATATTTATATGTTATATAATACAGCTTATACATGTAACCGATAGCTAGTTTTATATCATGTTTATACACAGCACCCTCAGACAGTACAGTACAGTAATCAGACAGGTAATATTTATATGTTATATAATACAGCTTATACATGTAACCTAAAGGTAGTTTTATATCATGTTTATACACAGCACCCTCAGACAGTACAGTACAGTAATCAGACAGGTAATATTTATATGTTATATAATACGGCTTATACATGTAACCTAAAGGTAATTTTATATCATGTTTATACACAGCACCCTCAGACAGACAGTACTGTAATCAGACAGGTAATATTTATATGTTATATAATACAGCTTATACATGTAACCTAAAGGTAATTTTATATCATGTTTATACACAGCACCCTCAGACAGACAGTACTGTAATCAGACAGGTAATATTTATATGTTATATAATACAGCTTATACATGTAACCTATAGGTAATTTTATATCATGTTTATACACAGCACCATCACACAGACAGTACAGTAATCAGACAGTAATATTTATATGTTATATAATACAGCTTATAGATGTAACTTAAAGGTAGTTTTATATCATGTTTATACACAGCACCCTCAGACAGTACAGTACTGTAATCAGACAGGTAATATTTATATGTTATATAATACAGCTTATACATGTAACCTAAAGGTAGTTTTATATCATGTTTATACACAGCACCCTCAGACAGACAGCACAGTAATCAGACAGGTAATATTTATATGTTATATAATACAGCTTATACATGTAACCTATAGGTAATTTTATATCATGTTTATACACAGCACCATCACACAGACAGTACAGTAATCAGACAGTAATATTTATATGTTATATAATACAGCTTATACATGTAACCTAAAGGTAATTTTATATCATGTTTATACACAGCACCCTCAGACAGACAGTACTGTAATCAGACAGGTAATATTTATATGTTATATAATACAGCTTATACATGTAACCTATAGGTAATTTTATATCATGTTTATACACAGCACCATCACACAGACAGTACAGTAATCAGACAGTAATATTTATATGTTATATAATACAGCTTATAGATGTAACTTAAAGGTAGTTTTATATCATGTTTATACACAGCACCCTCAGACAGTACAGTACTGTAATCAGACAAGTAATATTTATATGTTATATAATACAGCTTATACATGTAACCTAAAGGTAGTTTTATATCATGTTTATACACAGCACCCTCAGACAGACAGCACAGTAATCAGACAGGTAATATTTATATGTTATATAATACAGCTTATACATGTAACCTATAGGTAATTTTATATCATGTTTATACACAGCACCATCACACAGACAGTACAGTAATCAGACAGTAATATTTATATGTTATATAATACAGCTTATAGATGTAACTTAAAGGTAGTTTTATATCATGTACATACACAGCACCCTCAGACAGACAGTACTGTAATCAGACAGTAATATTTATATGTTATATAATATAGCTTATACATGTAACCTAAAGGTAGTTTTATATCATGTTTATACACAGTACCCTCAGACAGACAGTACAGTAATCAGATAGGTAATATTTATATGTTATATAATACAGATAATACATGTAACCTAAAGGTAGTTTTATATCATGTTTATACACAGTACCCTCAGACAGACAGTACTGTAATCAGACAGGTAATATTTATATGTTATATAATACAGCTTATACATGTAACCTAAAGGTAGTTTTATATCATGTTTATACATAGCACCCTCAGACAGACAGCACAGTAATCAGACAGGTAATATTTATATGTTATATAATACAGCTTATACATGTAACCTAAAGGTAATTTTATATCATGTTTATACACAGCACCCTCAGACAGACAGTACTGTAATCAGACAGTAATATGTATATGTTATATAATACAGCTTATACATGTAACCTAAAGGTAATTTTATATCATATTTATACACAGCACCCTCAGACAGACAGCACAGTAATCAGACAGGTAATATTTATATGTTATATAATACAGCTTATACATGTAACCTAAAGGTAGTTTTATATCATGTTTATAAACAGTACCCTTAGACAGTCAGACAGTACTGTAATCAGACAGGTAATATTTATATGTTATATAATACAGCTTATACATGTAACCTAAAGGTAGTTTATATCATGTTTATACACAGCACCATCAGACAGACAGCACAGTAATCAGACAGGTAATATTTATATGTTATATAATACAGCTTATACATGTAACCTAAAGGTAGTTTTATATCATGTTTATACACAGCACCATCAGACAGACAGTACAGTAATCAGACAGGTAATATTTATATGTTATATAATACAGCTTATACATGCAACCTAAAGGTAGTTTTATATTATCTTTATACACAGCACCCTCAGACATACAGTACAGTAATCAGACAGGTAATATTTACATGTTATATAATACAGCTTATACATGTAACCTAAAGGTAGTTTTATATCATGTTTATACATAGCACCCTCATACAGACAGTACTGTAATCATACAGGTAATATTTATATGTTATATAATACAGCTTATACATGTAACCTAAAGGTAATTTTATATCATGTTTATACACAGCACCCTCAGACAGACAGTATAGTACTATAATCAGACAGTAATATGTATATGTTATATAATACAACTTATACATGTAACCTATAGGTAGTTTTATATCATGTTTATACACAGCACCCTCAGACAGACAGTACTGTAATCAGACAGGTAATATTTATATGTTATATAAAACAGCTTATACATGTAACCTAAAGGTAGTTTTATATCATGTTTATACACAGCACCCTCAGACAGTACAGTACAGTAATCAGACAGGTAATATTTATATGTTATATAATACAGCTTATACATGTAACCTAAAGGTAGTTTTATATCATGTTTATACACAGCACCCTCAGACAGACAGCACAGTAATCAGACAGGTAATATTTATATGTTATATAATACAGCTTATACATGTAACCTAAAGGTAATTTTATATCATGTTTATACACAGCACCCTCAGACAGACAGTACTGTAATCAGACAGTAATATGTATATGTTATATAATACAGCTTATACATGTAACCTAAAGGTAGTTTTATATCATGTTTATACACAGCACCCTCAGACAGACAGTATAGTACTATAATCAGACAGTAATATGTATATGTTATATAATACAGCTTATACATGTAACCTATAGGTAGTTTTATATCATGTTTATACACAGCACCCTCAGACAGACAGTACTGTAATCAGACAGGTAATATTTATATGTTATATAAAACAGCTTATACATGTAACCTAAAGGTAGTTTTATATCATGTTTATACACAGCACCCTCAGACAGTACAGTACAGTAATCAGACAGGTAATATTTATATGTTATATAATACAGCTTATACATGTAACCTAAAGGTAGTTTTATATCATGTTTATACACAGCACCCTCAGACAGACAGCACAGTAATCAGACAGGTAATATTTATATGTTATATAATACGGCTTATACATGTAACCTAAAGGTAATTTTATATCATGTTTATACACAGCACCCTCAGACAGACAGTACTGTAATCAGACAGGTAATATTTATATGTTATATAATACAGCTTATACATGTAACCTAAAGGTAATTTTATATCATGTTTATACACAGCACCCTCAGACAGACAGTACTGTAATCAGACAGGTAATATTTATATGTTATATAATACAGCTTATACATGTAACCTATAGGTAATTTTATATCATGTTTATACACAGCACCATCACACAGACAGTACAGTAATCAGACAGTAATATTTATATGTTATATAATACAGCTTATAGATGTAACTTAAAGGTAGTTTTATATCATGTTTATACACAGCACCCTCAGACAGTACAGTACTGTAATCAGACAGGTAATATTTATATGTTATATAATACAGCTTATACATGTAACCTAAAGGTAGTTTTATATCATGTTTATACACAGCACCCTCAGACAGACAGCACAGTAATCAGACAGGTAATATTTATATGTTATATAATACAGCTTATACATGTAACCTATAGGTAATTTTATATCATGTTTATACACAGCACCATCACACAGACAGTACAGTAATCAGACAGTAATATTTATATGTTATATAATACAGCTTATACATGTAACCTAAAGGTAATTTTATATCATGTTTATACACAGCACCCTCAGACAGACAGTACTGTAATCAGACAGGTAATATTTATATGTTATATAATACAGCTTATACATGTAACCTATAGGTAATTTTATATCATGTTTATACACAGCACCATCACACAGACAGTACAGTAATCAGACAGTAATATTTATATTTTATATAATACAGCTTATAGATGTAACTTAAAGGTAGTTTTATATCATGTTTATACACAGCACCCTCAGACAGTACAGTACTGTAATCAGACAGGTAATATTTATATGTTATATAATACAGCTTATACATGTAACCTAAAGGTAGTTTTATATCATGTTTATACACAGCACCCTCAGACAGACAGCACAGTAATCAGACAGGTAATATTTATATGTTATATAATACAGCTTATACATGTAACCTATAGGTAATTTTATATCATGTTTATACACAGCACCATCACACAGACAGTACAGTAATCAGACAGTAATATTTATATGTTATATAATACAGCTTATAGATGTAACTTAAAGGTAGTTTTATATCATGTACATACACAGCACCCTCAGACAGACAGTACTGTAATCAGACAGTAATATTTATATGTTATATAATACAGCTTATACATGTAACCTAAAGGTAGTTTTATATCATGTTTATACACAGTACCCTCAGACAGACAGTACAGTAATCAGATAGGTAATATTTATATGTTATATAATACAGCTTATACATGTAACCTAAAGGTAGTTTTATATCATGTTTATACACAGTACCCTCAGACAGACAGTACTGTAATCAGACAGGTAATATTTATATGTTATATAATACAGCTTATACATGTAACCTAAAGGTAGTTTTATATCATGTTTATACATAGCACCCTCAGACAGACAGCACAGTAATCAGACAGGTAATATTTATATGTTATATAATACAGCTTATACATGTAACCTAAAGGTAATTTTATATCATGTTTATACACAGCACCCTCAGACAGACAGTACTGTAATCAGACAGTAATATGTATATGTTATATAATACAGCTTATACATGTAACCTAAAGGTAATTTTATATCATATTTATACACAGCACCCTCAGACAGACAGCACAGTAATCAGACAGGTAATATTTATATGTTATATAATACAGCTTATACATGTAACCTAAAGGTAGTTTTATATCATGTTTATAAACAGTACCCTTAGACAGTCAGACAGTACTGTAATCAGACAGGTAATATTTATATGTTATATAATACAGCTTATACATGTAACCTAAAGGTAGTTTATATCATGTTTATACACAGCACCATCAGACAGACAGCACAGTAATCAGACAGGTAATATTTATATGTTATATAATACAGCTTATACATGTAACCTAAAGGTAGTTTTATATCATGTTTATACACAGCACCATCAGACAGACAGTACAGTAATCAGACAGGTAATATTTATATGTTATATAATACAGCTTATACATGCAACCTAAAGGTAGTTTTATATTATCTTTATACACAGCACCCTCAGACATACAGTACAGTAATCAGACAGGTAATATTTACATGTTATATAATACAGCTTATACATGTAACCTAAAGGTAGTTTTACATCATGTTTATACATAGCACCCTCATACAGACAGTACTGTAATCATACAGGTAATATTTATATGTTATATAATACAGCTTATACATGTAACCTAAAGGTAATTTTATATCATGTTTATACACAGCACCCTCAGACAGACAGTATAGTACTATAATCAGACAGTAATATGTATATGTTATATAATACAGCTTATACATGTAACCTATAGGTAGTTTTATATCATGTTTATACACAGCACCCTCAGACAGACAGTACTGTAATCAGACAGGTAATATTTATATGTTATATAAAACAGCTTATACATGTAACCTAAAGGTAGTTTTATATCATGTTTATACACAGCACCCTCAGACAGTACAGTACAGTAATCAGACAGGTAATATTTATATGTTATATAATACAGCTTATACATGTAACCTAAAGGTAGTTTTATATCATGTTTATACACAGCACCCTCAGACAGACAGTACAGTAATCAGACAGGTAATATTTATATGTTATATAATACAGCTTATACATGTAACCTAAAGGTAATTTTATATCATGTTTATACACAGCACCCTCAGACAGACAGTACTGTAATCAGACAGTAATATGTATATGTTATATAATACAGCTTATACATGTAACCTAAAGGTAATTTTATATTATATTTATATGCAGCACCCTCAGACAGACAGCACAGTAATCAGACAGGTAATATTTATATGTTATATAATACAGCTTATACATGTAACCTAAAGGTAGTTTTATATCATGTTTATAAACAGTACCCTTAGACAGTCAGACAGTACTGTAATCAGACAGGTAATATTTATATGTTATATAATACAGCTTATACATGTAACCTAAAGGTAGTTTATATCATGTTTATACACAGCACCATCAGACAGACAGCACAGTAATCAGACAGGTAATATTTATATGTTATATAATACAGCTTATACATGCAACCTAAAGGTAGTTTTATATTATCTTTATACACAGCACCCTCAGACATACAGTACAGTAATCAGACAGGTAATATTTACATGTTATATAATACAGCTTATACATGTAACCTAAAGGTAGTTTTATATCATGTTTATACATAGCACCCTCATACAGACAGTACTGTAATCATACAGGTAATATTTATATGTTATATAATACAGCTTATACATGTAACCTAAAGGTAATTTTATATCATGTTTATACACAGCACCCTCAGACAGACAGTATAGTACTATAATCAGACAGTAATATGTATATGTTATATAATACAGCTTATACATGTAACCTATAGGTAGTTTTATATCATGTTTATACACAGCACCCTCAGACAGACAGTACTGTAATCAGACAGGTAATATTTATATGTTATATAAAACAGCTTATACATGTAACCTAAAGGTAGTTTTATATCATGTTTATACACAGCACCCTCAGACAGTACAGTACAGTAATCAGACAGGTAATATTTATATGTTATATAATACAGCTTATACATGTAACCTAAAGGTAGTTTTATATCATGTTTATACACAGCACCCTCAGACAGACAGCACAGTAATCAGACAGGTAATATTTATATGTTATATAATACAGCTTATACATGTAACCTAAAGGTAATTTTATATCATGTTTATACACAGCACCCTCAGACAGACAGTACTGTAATCAGACAGTAATATGTATATGTTATATAATACAGCTTATACATGTAACCTAAAGGTAATTTTATATCATGTTTATACACAGCACCCTCAGACAGACAGCACAGTAATCAGACAGGTAATATTTATATGTTATATAATACAGCTTATACATGTAACCTAAAGGTAGTTTTATATCATGTTTATAAACAGTACCCTTAGACAGTCAGACAGTACTGTAATCAGACAGGTAATATTTATATGTTATATAATACAGCTTATACATGTAACCTAAAGGTAGTTTATATCATGTTTATACACAGCACCATCAGACAGACAGCACAGTAATCAGACAGGTATTATTTATATGTTATATAATACAGCTTATACATGTAACCTAAAGGTAGTTTTATATTATGTTTATACACAGCACCATCAGACAGACAGTACAGTAATCAGACAGGTAATATTTATATGTTATATAATACAGCTTATACATGCAACCTAAAGGTAGTTTTATATTATCTTTATACACAGCACCCTCAGACATACAGTACAGTAATCAGACAGGTAATATTTACATGTTATATAATACAGCTTATACATGTAACCTAAAGGTAGTTTTATATCATGTTTATACATAGCACCCTCATACAGACAGTACTGTAATCATACAGGTAATATTTATATGTTATATAATACAGCTTATACATGTAACTTAAAGGTAATTTTATATCATGTTTATACACAGCACCCTCAGACAGACAGTATAGTACTATAATCAGACAGTAATATGTATATGTTATATAATACAGCTTATACATGTAACCTATAGGTAGTTTTATATCATGTTTATACACAGCACCCTCAGACAGACAGTACTGTAATCAGACAGGTAATATTTATATGTTATATAATACAGCTTATACATGTAACCTAAAGGTAGTTTTATATCATGTTTATGCACAGCACCCTCAGACAGACAGTACAGTACTATAATCAGACAGTAATATTTATATGTTATATAATACAGCTTATACATGTAACCTAAAGGTAGTTTTATATCATGTTTATACACAGCACCTTCAGACAGACAGTACAGTACTGTAATCAGACAGGTAATATGTATATGTTATATAATACAGCTTATACATGTAACTAAAGGTAGTTTATATCATGTTTATACACAGCACCCTCAGACAGACAGTACTGTAATCAGACAGGTAATATTTATATGTTATATAATACAGCTTATACATGTAACCTAAAGGTAGTTTTATATCATTTTTATACACAGCACCCTCAGACAGACAGTACAGTACAGTAATCAGACAGGTAATATTTATATGTTATATAATACTGCTTATACATGTAACCTAAAGGTAGTTTTATATCATGTTTATACACAGCACCCTCAGACAGACAGTACAGTACTGTAATCAGACAGTAATAGTTATATGTTATATAATACAGCTTATACCTGCAACCTAAAGGTAATTTTATATCATGTTTATACACAGCACCCTCAGGCAGACAGTATAGTACTATAATCAGACAGTAATATGTATATGTTATATAATACAGCTTATACATGTAACCTATAGGTAGTTTTATATCATGTTTATACACAGCACCCTCAGACAGACAGTACTGTAATCAAACAGGTAATATTTATATGTTATATAATACAGCTTATACATGTAACTAAAGGTAGTTTTATATCATGTTTATACACAGCACCCTCAGACAGACAGTACAGTACAGTAATCAGACAGTAATATTTATATGTTATATAATACAGCTTATACATGTAACCTATAGGTAGTTTTATATCATGTTTATACACAGCACCATCAGACAGACAGTACAGTACTGTAATCAGACTGGTAATATTTATATGTTATATAATACAGCTTATACATGTAACTAAAGGTAGTTTATATCATGTTTATGCACAGCACCATCAGACAGACAGTACAGTACAGTAATCAGACAGTAATATTTATATGTTATATAATACAGCTTATATATGTAACCTATAGGTAGTTTTATATCATGTTTATACACAGCACCCTCAGACAGACAGTACAGTAATTAGACAGTAATATTTATATGTTATATAATACAGCGTATACATGTAACCTAAAGGTAGTTTTATATCATGTTTATACACCACACCCTCAGACAGACAGTACTGTAATCAGATAGTAATATTTATATGTTATATAATACAGCTTATACATGTAACCTAAAGGTAGTTTTATATAATGTTTATACACAGCACCCTCAGACAGACAGTACTGTAATCAGACAGTAATATGTATATGTTATATAATACAGCTTATACATGTAACCTAAAGGTAGTTTTATATCATGTTTATACACAGCACCCTCAGACAGTACAGTACTGTAATCAGACAGGTAATATTTATATGTTATATAAAACAGCTTATACATGTAACTAAAGGTAGTTTTATATCATGTTTATACACAGCACCCTCAGACATACAGTACAGTAATCAGACAGGTAATATTTACATGTTATATAATACAGCTTATACATGTAACCTAAAGGTAGTTTTATATCATGTTTATACATAGCACCCTCATACAGACAGTACTGTAATCATACAGGTAATATTTATATGTTATATAATACAGCTTATACATGTAACCTAAAGGTAATTTTATATCATGTTTATACACAGCACCCTCAGACAGACAGTATAGTACTATAATCAGACAGTAATATGTATATGTTATATAATACAGCTTATACATGTAACCTATAGGTAGTTTTATATCATGTTTATACACAGCACCCTCAGACAGACAGTACTGTAATCAGTCAGGTAATATTTATATGTTATATAAAACAGCTTATACATGTAACCTAAAGGTAGTTTTATATCATGTTTATACACAGCACTCTCAGACAGTACAGTACAGTAATCAGACAGTAATATTTATATGTTATATAATACAGCTTATACATGTAACCTAAAGGTAGTTTTATATCATGTTTATACACAGCACCCTCAGACAGACAGCACAGTAATCAGACAGGTAATATTTATATGTTATATAATACAGCTTATACATGTAACCTAAAGGTAATTTTATATCATGTTTATACACAGCACCCTCAGACAGACAGTACTGTAATCAGACAGTAATATGTATATGTTATATAATACAGCTTATACATGTAACCTAAAGGTAATTTTATATCATGTTTATACACAGCACCCTCAGACAGACAGCACAGTAATCAGACAGGTAATATTTATATGTTATATAATACAGCTTATACATGTAACCTAAAGGTAGTTTTATATCATGTTTATAAACAGTACCCTTAGACAGTCAGACAGTACTGTAATCAGACAGGTAATATTTATATGTTATATAATACAGCTTATACATGTAACCTAAAGGTAGTTTATATCATGTTTATACACAGCACCATCAGACAGACAGCACAGTAATCAGACAGGTATTATTTATATGTTATATAATACAGCTTATACATGTAACCTAAAGGTAGTTTTATATTATGTTTATACACAGCACCATCAGACAGACAGTACAGTAATCAGACAGGTAATATTTATATGTTATATAATACAGCTTATACATGCAACCTAAAGGTAGTTTTATATTATCTTTATACACAGCACCCTCAGACATACAGTACAGTAATCAGACAGGTAATATTTACATGTTATATAATACAGCTTATACATGTAACCTAAAGGTAGTTTTATATCATGTTTATACATAGCACCCTCATACAGACAGTACTGTAATCATACAGGTAATATTTATATGTTATATAATACAGCTTATACATGTAACCTAAAGGTAATTTTATATCATGTTTATACACAGCACCCTCAGACAGACAGTATAGTACTATAATCAGACAGTAATATGTATATGTTATATAATACAGCTTATACATGTAACCTATAGGTAGTTTTATATCATGTTTATACACAGCACCCTCAGACAGACAGTACTGTAATCAGACAGGTAATATTTATATGTTATATAATACAGCTTATACATGTAACCTAAAGGTAGTTTTATATCATGTTTATGCACAGCACCCTCAGACAGACAGTACAGTACTATAATCAGACAGTAATATTTATATGTTATATAATGCAGCTTATACATGTAACTAAAGGTAGTTTATATCATGTTTATACACAGCACCCTCAGACAGACAGTACTGTAATCAGACAGGTAATATTTATATGTTATATAATACAGCTTATACATGTAACCTAAAGGTAGTTTTATATCATTTTTATACACAGCACCCTCAGACAGACAGTACAGTACAGTAATCAGACAGGTAATATTTATATGTTATATAATACAGCTTATACATGTAACCTAAAGGTAGTTTTATATCATGTTTATACACAGCACCCTCAGACAGACAGTACAGTACTGTAATCAGATAGTAATAGTTATATGTTATATAATACAGCTTATACCTGCAACCTAAAGGTAATTTTATATCATGTTTATACACAGCACCCTCAGGCAGACAGTATAGTACTATAATCAGACAGTAATATGTATATGTTATATAATACAGCTTATACATGTAACCTATAGGTAGTTTTATATCATGTTTATACACAGCACCCTCAGACAGACAGTACTGTAATCAAACAGGTAATATTTATATGTTATATAATACAGCTTATACATGTAACTAAAGGTAGTTTTATATCATGTTTATACACAGCACCCTCAGACAGACAGTACAGTACAGTAATCAGACAGTAATATTTATATGTTATATAATACAGCTTATACATGTAACCTATAGGTAGTTTTATATCATGTTTATACACCGCACCATCAGACAGACAGTACAGTACTGTAATCAGACTGGTAATATTTATATGTTATATAATACAGCTTATACATGTAACTAAAGGTAGTTTATATCATGTTTATGCACAGCACCATCAGACAGACAGTACAGTACAGTAATCAGACAGTAATATTTATATGTTATATAATACAGCTTATATATGTAACCTATAGGTAGTTTTATATCATGTTTATACACAGCACCCTCAGACAGACAGTACAGTAATCAGACAGTAATATTTATATGTTATATAATACAGCTTATACATGTAACCTAAAGGTAGTTTTATATCATGTTTATACACCGCACCCTCAGACAGACAGTACTGTAATCAGACAGTAATATTTATATGTTATATAATACAGCTTATACATGTAACCTAAAGGTAGTTTTATATAATGTTTATACACAGCACCCTCAGACAGACAGTACTGTAATCAGACAGTAATATGTATATGTTATATAATACAGCTTATACATGTAACCTAAAGGTAGTTTTATATCATGTTTATACACAGCACCCTCAGACAGACAGTACAGTAATCAGACAGGTAATATTTATATGTTATATAATACAGCTTATACATGTAACCTAAAGGTAGTTTTATATCATGTTTATACACAGCACCCTCAGACAGTACAGTACTGTAATCAGACAGGTAATATTTATATGTTATATAAAACAGCTTATACATGTAACTAAAGGTAGTTTTATATCATGTTTATACACAGCACCCTCAGACAGACAGTACAGTAATCAGAGAGGTAATATTTTTATGTTATATAATACAGCTTATACATGTAACCTAAAGGTAGTTTTATATCATGTTTATACACAGCACCCTCAGAAAGACAGTACTGTAATCAGACAGTAATATTTATATGTTATATAATACAGCTTATACATGTAACCTAAAGGTAGTTTTATATCATGTTTATACATAGCACCCTCAGACAGACAGTACAGTACTGTAATCAGATAGGTAATATTTATATGTTATATAATACAGCTTATACATGTAACCTAAAGGTAGTTTTATATCATCTTTATACACAGCACCCTCAGACAGACAGTACAGTAATCAGACAGGTAATATTTATATGTTATATAATACAGCTTATACATGTAACCTAAAGGTAGTTTTATATCATGTTTATACACAGCACCCTCAGACAGACAGTACAGTAATCAGAGAGGTAATATTTATATGTTATATAATACAGCGTATACATGTAACCTAAAGGTAGTTTTATATCATGTTTATACACAGCACCCTCAGACAGACAGTACTGTAATCAGACAGTAATATTTATATGTTATATAATACAGCTTATACATGTAACTAAAGGTAGTTTTATATCATGTTTATACACAGCACCCTCAGACAGACAGTACAGTACAGTAATCAGACAGTAATATTTATATGTTATATAATACAGCTTATACATGTAACTAAAGGTAGTTTTATATCATGTTTATACACAGCACCCTCAGACAGACAGTACAGTACAGTAATCAGACAGTAATATTTATATGTTATATAATACAGCTTATACATGTAACCTATAGGTAGTTTTATATCATGTTTATACACAGCACCATCAGACAGACAGTACAGTACTGTAATCAGACTGGTAATATTTATGTTATATAATACAGCTTATACATGTAACCTAAAGGTAGTTTTATATCATCTTTATACACAGCACCCTCAGACAGACAGTACAGTAATCAGACAGGTAATATTTATATGTTATATAATACAGCTTATACATGTAACCTAAAGGTAGTTTTATATCATGTTTATACACAGCACCCTCAGACAGTACAGTACTGTAATCAGACAGGTAATATTTATATGTTATATAAAACAGCTTATACATGTAACTAAAGGTAGTTTTATATCATGTTTATACACAGCACCCTCAGACAGACAGTACAGTAATCAGAGAGGTAATATTTATATGTTATATAATACAGCGTATACATGTAACCTAAAGGTAGTTTTATATCATGTTTATACACAGCACCCTCAGACAGACAGTACTGTAATCAGACAGTAATATTTATATGTTATATAATACAGCTTATACATGTAACCTAAAGGTAGTTTTATATCATGTTTATACACAGCACCCTCAGACAGTACAGTACTGTAATCAGATAGGTAATATTTATATGTTATATAATACAGCTTATACATGTAACCTAAAGGTAGTTTTATATCATCTTTATACACAGCACCCTCAGACAGACAGTACAGTAATCAGACAGGTAATATTTATATGTTATATAATACAGCTTATTCATGTAACCTATAGGTAGTTTTATATCATGTTTATACACAGCATCCTCAGACAGACAGTACTGTAATCAGATAGGTAATATGTATATGTTATATAATACAGCTTATACATGTAACCTATAGGTAGTTTTATATCATGTTTATACACAGCAACCTCAGACAGACAGTACTGTAATCAGACAGTAATATGTATATGTTATATAATATAGCTTATACTTGTAACCTAAAGGTAGTTTTATATCATGTTTATACATAGCACCCTCAGACAGACAGTACAGTAATCAGACAGGTAATATTTATATGTTATATAATACAGCTTATACATGTAACCTAAAGGTAGTTTTATATCATGTTTATACACAGCACCCTCAGACAGACAGTACTGTAATCAGACAGTAATATTTATATGTTATATAATACAGCTTATACATGTAACCTAAAGGTAGTTTTATATCATGTTTATACACAGCACCCTCAGACAGACAGTACTGTAATCAGACAGTAATATGTATATGTTATATAATACAGCTTATACATGTAACCTAAAGGTAGTTTTATATCATGTTTATACACAGCACCCTCAGACAGACAGTACAGTAATCAGACAGGTAATATTTATATGTTATATAATACAGCTTATACATGTAACTAAAGGTAGTTTTATATCATTTAATACTTTTGTATACATAGTACCCTCAGAAAGATAGTACAGTGCTGTAATCAAAAAGGTATTAGTTGATGTTTTAATAAATATACTGTTATTTGCATTTTAGAACACACAAAAAATCAAACCAAAGACACATACAAAGTAGATTCTGACTTACAGGTGGCAAAAAGTAATTTTTGATAATTTTAGTCTAAAAAAAAAATATTAATCTAAAAGTTTGTATTTCAGAATCAGTTTGGATTTCGGAATTCCGGCTTTGGGAATTTGTACCTGTATCACATTTGCGTAGTTGTTTTGGTATCCTTTGATGGAGAGTAAACCTTGGAAGGCTCAGGGGTGTGCACGTATCTTTAGAATAGAGTGCTAAACTTTTGTGCATGCTCCTGAGCCTAAGCCCACTCTTAAACAGTCAAAGAATACACAAATTGCACTCTGTCTGACTCATGAAAGTTATTTCTGACTTTCTTGTTCCTATAAGTTCAGGTAGTAAATTGCAGGCGCTACTAAATGTTGTATCTTTTGGTGACCATTTATTTGAGTGTATTTACATTTAAAACAAGCACATATCTGATTAACAGTCTGTTCAGTACAGTGGCCAGTTCCAGATCACCAATTTATTACCATCTGAGCCAGGCAGAGTGGTGCAACGTGTAAGCACCACGGTGCATTTTGTGCAGTGATATATGGGCACTGTAGCTCCTGTGCGGTGTTTTTTAAAATGAGCTAATAAATAAAGGTTCTTAAAGATACATTACTCTCCATACTCAAAATGCTTAAATGCAAAGAGAACAAAGCAAATTAGATAATATAAATAAATTGCAGGCTCTATCTGAATTACAAAACTTTTAGGTTTCGTGTCCCTTTAATATAAAAATTACTATAATACAATTTGAAATAATCTCTTTTAGATGTAACAGATACAATATTTGATGACAGTATCCCTTTAAGGTCACTGTTCAGCTGACCTTCCTTATATGCTGTACATTACTGGTCTGGTGCTGTTTTATTGATCAAAACCAACTTTGAATATTGCTTCTTAGAAATACATAAATTTATGTTACAGGCTTTATGTGCACATTTTAAGGAAAGCTGCAAACTTGGGAGCGCTGAAGGACAGAGATGTATTTGGTATTTGCATACAGTCAGAATAATGCAAGCTAGACAGGAGTGTAGCAGGGACCACAATAAGGGACTGTGAGATAGTTACAGCATAGTGCTTTGTAATTTGCTACAACCACCTCTGGCAGCCAAGGGGTTTAATCATTAGCTAGCAGATTAATGAAGAAGCAGTGTTTTGATACCTTTGTTGCACTGATTATCTGATAAAACTCCAGCCATCCCCATAGACTTGTAGAGTCGCGTAGCAGAAAGCCGAAAGATTTGACTTCATAGTGAGGCCGATTGTCTTTATTATAGTGTCACCTTAGCAGAGATCTTTGACATGGGCTGAGGTGGCACTGAGGTGAAATTAATGTAGCATGGTAACATAGTAGATGAGGTTGAAAAAAGACCGAAGTCCATCGAGTTCAAGCAATATAAATCTAATATACTTACAAAAAAGCTCCAGTTGAGCGTAAATGAATCCCATGAAAAGGTGACCCATTTAATACAAGCAATCATATCCATGAATTCTATTTCTAGCCAGAAATGTATCCAAAAATGTTTAAATGTATCTAAGGTATTGGCATTCACTACCTCCTTTGGTAATGTGTTCCACAATTTTATTGCTCTTACAGTGAAAAAAACGTTTAAATTGCAGTAGATTAAATCTTCTTTCCTCCAGCCTTAAATTGGGACCTCTTGTCACAAACAATTTTCTTGGAATAAAGAGAGCTTCTGCCATCTCTGTATATGGGCCTTGAATATATTTATATAAAGTAAACATGTCACCTATCAAGTGCCTTTTTTCTAGAGAAAACAGAAATTCTCCAATCCTATTATTAGCTTTGTGGTCACACTCCATGGGTGGCTGCTTTGAATCTTAGGTTAAAGGGATATGAAACCCAATTATTTTATTTTTTTATGATTCAGATAAAGCATGTAATTTTAAGCACCTTTCTAATTTAATACTATTATCAATTTTTGTCTTTGTTCTTTTGTTATCTTTATTTAAAAAACAAGAATGTAAACTTAGGAGCCGGCTCATTTTTGGTTTAGAACCCTGGATATCACTTGCTTATTGGTGGCTAAATGTACCGCTACCAGGGAGCTGAACCAAAAACGGTCCGGCTTCTAAGCTTACATTCCTGCTTTTTCAAATAAAGATACCAAGAGAATGAAGCAAAAATGATGATAGTAGTAAATTAGAAAGTTACTTTTGCTGCTCTATCTGAATCATGAAAGAAAACATTTGGGTTTCATATCCCTTTAATTAGTGTGCCGACCTTGTCATCATATATGCTTTATGGTAGAAGTGCTACTGTGGTTTTTTTATGTCTGTTTTTTTTCCTTGGACGATGTCCGTTTCACTGGCAGAAAAGTAACAAGTATCTCCTTTACTGACATCCTAATGATTGATGTACTTATTAGATTGTAAGCGCTCCATTGTGCCCCTCGCTGATAGCTGGAGAGGCACTGGCTGATCAATATTCGCATTGCTAGTAAATATTGACTGACTGCCAGATACTAAAGGACGTGGTATTGAGACTGAAGGGTGTGAGATTAAACTGGGTTTGCTCTAATTCCACATCCTGGCTCATAACTCTTCTGATTCCTTGGGCTTTTACACTTCTTGAAGCTACAATCCTATTTAACCAACTCAATAGAAAAATTAAAAAACAGAAAATCTCCTTAACATTTTTTTTTATCCTCTTCTGTAATAACCTCCAGAACATTTTTATTTTGTTTGTGAAAATTATAGCTGTGCAGTGAGTGTACTAATGTCATTTCAAAGCAACTCATCCATCTAAAAGTGTATGCGGTATTCAGACCTTATCCGTGTGTTGCAAACAACAGAAATGAGAAATGTCTGGGTAGTTCAGAGGGAAACCTGAAGGGACAGCTTTATATGATGCATTACACAGCATGTCAAGTAATAGCGGGACATTTCCTTGGTTAAAGGGACAGCCTAGACCCAATACTTATTCTTTATTACTTATTGTTACATAACAGACAAGCATCTCTCAACGGGTTCCACATCTACAAATATGGCAGTTTAGCAGTGCATATATAATATTTTTCAGTTAGCTATTTCAAATTGCACATGAACAAATCAGCATTCGGGAGTAGGAAAACATATTCACAAGTCATTCGTGATTGGAGAAACTTAACATACCAAAATATAAACGCAATAGGTGGGCGGAGCTTGGTAGAAATTTTCTGCTTCTAACAAACAATGAATATTTAAATGTTTTATCTACTTACAAGCTTATAGATGTTCGACCAGTTGCAGGATGTTTCTCTGATATGTAGCAATAAGTAATCAAATGTATGAATTGTCTAGACTGTCCCTTTAAGTGAGGGGGGACGGCAGTTACAGGAAAAGTGCAGCAAACATGAGCGGTAACTTTGTGTCTGTTAACTCTTTCTTGAAATATGTTTCTGGAACTATTTCATTTTTACTGGCAATAGCCAAAATTATTATGAATGTTTTCTTGCTAAAATAACTTTATAGGTACCCTAACAAATATAATAAAAACACCTGACTGTTATATAGTTTGTGCCTCACAGGTTAGCTGATATGAGCATTATGCACATACACTGATTTCATTAAAGGAGCAGTCTAGTCAAAATGAAACTTTCATGATTCAGATAGGACATGTCATTATAAACAACATTCCAATTTACTTCTATTATCTAATTTGCTCAGTTCTTTAGATATCCTTTGTTGAAGAAATAGCAATGCACATGTGCGAGCCAATCACACAAGGCCTCTATGTGCAGCAACCAATCAGCAGCTAATGAGCATATCTAGATATGCCTTTCAGCAAGTGATATCAAGAGAATGAAGCAAATGAGATAATGGAAGTAAATTAGAAACTTGTTTAAAATGACATGCTCTTTCTAAATCACAAAAGAAAAAATGTGGGTTTCATGTCCCTTTAAGTCCAGCAAAGCTTTGATCTTGGTGCAGCAGCCAGTTCATCTACTCAGATAGAGGAAGAGGAATGGGGCAAATAAAAAAGTATAATCTGAATATGAAGAAACTACAGCACATAGTGAAGTGAGGGTGAGGCCAAACAGGGAGAGGATTGTAGAAAGATACAGAACAAAAGGCACTAAAACAAGATTAGACAAGAAGGCCTAGATTTAGAGTTGGGCGGTAGCTGTGAAAACCAGCGTTAGAGGCTCCTAACGCTGGTTTTGGGCTACCGCCGGTATTTGGAGTCAGTCAGGAAAGGGTCTAATGCTCACTTTCCAGCAGCGACTTTTCCATACCGCAGATCCCCTTACGTCATTTGCGTATCCTATCTTTTCAATGGGATCTTCCTAACGCCGGTATTTAGAGTCGTGGCTGAAGTGAGCGTTAGAAATCTAACGACAAAACTCCAGCCGCAGAAAAAAGTCAGTAGTTAAGAGCTTTCTGGGCTAACGCCGGTTTATAAAGCTCTTAACTACTGTGCTCTAAAGTACACTAACACCCATAAACTACCTATGTACCCCTAAACCGAGGTCCCCCCACATCGCCGCCACTATATTTAATTTTTTTAACCCCTAATCTTCCGCTCCGTACACTGCCGCCAACTACGTTATCCCTATGTACCCCTAATCTGCTGCCCCTAACACCGCCGACCCCTATATTATATTTATTAACCCCTAATCTGCCGCCCCCGCTATCGCTGACCCCTGCATATTATTATTAACCCCTAATCTGCCGCTCTGTACACCACCGCCACCTACATTATAGCTATGTACCCCTAATCTGCTGCCCCTAACACCGCCGACCCCTATATTATATTTATTAACCCCTAATCTGATCCCCTCAACGTCGACTCCACCTGCCTACACTTATTAACCCCTAATCTGCCGAGTGGACCGCACTGCTACTATAATAAAGTTATTAACCCCTAATCCACCTCATCCCCGCCTCAATAACCCTATAATAAATAGTATTAACCCCTAATCTGCCCTCCCTAACATCGCCGACACCTAACTTCAATTATTAACCCCTAATCTGCCGACCTAATCTCGCCGCTACTGTAATAAATGTATTAACCCCTAAAGCTAAGTCTAACCCTAACACTAACACCCCCCTAAGTTAAATATAATTTAAATCTAACAAAATAAATTAACTCTTATTAAATAAATTATTCCTATTTAAAGCTAAATACTTACCTGTAAAATAAACCCTAATATAGCTACAATATAAATTATAATTATATTATAGCTATTTTAGGATTTATTTTTATTTTACAGGCAACTTTGTATTTATTTTAACCAGGTACAATAGCTATTAAATAGTTAATAACTATTTAATAGTTACCTAGTTAAAATAATTACAAATTTACCTGTTAAATAAATCCTAACCTAAGTTACAATTAAACCTAACACTACACTATCAATAAATAAATTAAATAAAATACCTACAATTACCTACAATTAAACCTAACACTACACTATCAATAAATGAATTAAATATAATACCTACAAATAACTACAATTAAATAAACTAACTAAAGTACAAAAAATAAAAAAGAACTAAGTTACAAAAAATAAAAAAATATTTACAAACATTAGAAAAATATTACAACAATTTTAAACTAATTACACCTACTCTAAGCCCCCTAATAAAATAGCAAAGCCCCCCAAAATAAAAAAATGCCCTACCCTATTCTAAATTACAAAAGTTCAAAGCTCTTTTACCTTACCAGCCCTTAAAAGGACCTTTTGTGGGGCATGCCCCAAAGAATTCAGCTCTTTTGCCTGTAAAAAAAAACATACAATACCCCCCCCAACATTAAAACCCACATACCCCTAATCTAACCCAAACCCCCCTTAAATAAACCTAACACTAAGCCCCTGAAGATCTTCCTACCTTATCTTCACCTTGCCGGGTATCACCGATCGGTCCTGGCTCCAAAATCTTCATCCAAGCCAAGCGGGGGCTGGCGATCCATAATCCTGCGGCTGAAGAGGTCCAGAAGAGGCTCTAAAGTCTTCATCCTATCCGGGAAGAAGAGGCGATCCAGACCGGCAACCATCTTGATCCAAGCGGCATCTTCTATCTTCATCCGATGAGGACCGGCTCCATCGTGAAGACCTCCAGCGTGGACCAATCTTCTTCCTCCGACGTCCAACTGAAGAATGACGGTTCCTTTAAGGGACGTCATCCAAGATGGCGTCCCTCGAATTCCGATTGGCTGATAGGATTCTATGAGCCAATCGGAATTAAGGTAGGAAAATTCTGATTGGCTGATGGAATCAGCCAATCAGAATCAAGTTCAATCCGATTGGCTGATCCAATCAGCCAATCAGATTGAGCTTGCAATAGAATGCGTTCCATCAGCCAATCAGAATTTTCCTACCTTAATTCCAATTGGCTGATAGAATCCTATCAGCCAATCGGAATTCGAGGGACGCCATCTTGGATGACGTCCCTTAAAGGAACCGTCATTCTTCAGTTGGACGTCGGAGGAAGAAGATTGGTCCGCGCTGGAGGTCTTCACGATGGAGCCGTTCCTCATCGGATGAAGATAGAAGATGCCGCTTGGATCAAGATGGTTGCTGGTCTGGATCGCCTCTTCTTCCCGGATAGGATGAAGACTTTGGAGCCTCTTCTGGACCTCTTCAGCCGCAGGATTATGGATCGCCAGTCCCCGCTTGGGTTGGATGAAGATTTTGGAGCCAGGACCGATCGGTGTGATACCCGGCGAGGTGAAGATAAGGTAGGAAGATCTTCAGGGGCTTAGTGTTAGGTTTATTTAAGGGGGGTTTGGGTTAGATTAGGGGTATGTGGGTGGTGGGTTGTAATGTTGGGGGGGGTATTGTATGTGTTTTTTTACAGGCAAAAGAGCTGAATTCTTTGGGGCATGCCCCGCAAAGGGCCCTGTTCAGGGCTGGTAAAGTAAAAGAGCTTTGAACTTTTGTAATTTAGAATAGGGTAGGGCATTTTTTTATTTTGGGGGGCTTTGTTATTTTATTAGGGGGCTTAGAGTAGGTGTAATTAGTTTAAAATTGTTGTAATATTTTTCTAATGTTTGTAAATATTTTTTTAGTTTTTGTAACTTAGTTCTTTTTTATTTTTTGTACTTTAGTTAGTTTATTTAAATGTATTTATTTGTAGGTATTGTATTTAATTCATTTATTGATAGTGTAGTGTTAGGTTTAATTGTAACTTAGGTTAGGATTTATTTTACAGGTAATTTTGTAATTATTTTAACTATTTTAGCTATTAAATAGTTCTTAACTATTTAATAGCTATTGTACCTGGTTAAAATAAATACAAAAGTTACCTGTAAAATAAATATAAATCCTAAAATAGCTATAATATAATTATAATTTATATTGTAGCTATATTAGGATTTATTTTACAGGTAAGTATTTAGCTTTAAATAGGAATAATTTATTTAATAAGAGTTAATTTATTTCGTTAGATTTAAATTATATTTAACTTAGGGGGGTGTTAGGGTTAGGGTTAGACTTAGCTTTAGGGGTTAATACATTTATTAGAATAGCGGTGAGCTCCAGTCGGCAGATTAGGGGTTAATGTTTGAAGTTAGGTGTCTGCGATGTTAGGGAGGGCAGATTAGGGGTTAATACTATTTATTATAGGGTTATTGAGGCGGGAGTGAGGCGGATTAGGGGTTAATAACTTTATTTTAATAGCGGTGCAGTCTGCTCGGCAGATTAGGGGTTAATAAGTGTAGGCAGGTGGAGGCGACGTTGTGGGGGGCAGATTAGGGGTTAATAAACATAATATAGGGGTCGGCGGTGTTAGGGGCAGCAGATTAGGGGTACATAGGGATAATGTAAGTAGCGGCGGTTTACGGAGCGGCAGACTAGGGGTTAAAAAAAATATGCAGGTGTCAGCGATAGCGGGGGTGGCAGAATAGGGGTTAATAAGTGTAAGGTTAGGGGTGTTTAGACTCGGGGTACATGTTAGAGTGTTAGGTGCAGACGTAGGAAGTGTTTCCCCATAGCAAACAATGGGGCTGCGTTAGGAGCTGAACGCTGCTTTTTTGCAGGTG